>NC_079200.1:8051011-8113511 GCF_029499605.1 Hyla sarda | reverse complement strand
AGCAAGACCATCCCGCTTTGCGGCGGGCTCTGGTGAAAACCAGTAGTGGCTTAGAACCGGTCCACTAGCACGGTCCACGCCAATCCCTCTCTGGCACAGAGGGTCCACTACCTGCCAGCCGGCATCGTGACAGTAGATCCGGCCATGGATCCCGCTGAAGTTCCTCTGCCAGTTGTCGCTGACCTCACCACGGTGGTCGCCCAGCAGTCACAACAGATAGCGCAACAAGGCCAACAGCTGTCTCAACTGACCGTTATGCTACAACAGTTGCTACCACAGCTTCAGCAGTCATCTCCTCCGCCAGCTCCTGCACCTCCTCCGCAGCGAGTGGCCGCTCCTGGGATACGCTTATCCTTGCCGGATAAATTTGATGGGGACTCTAAGTTTTGCCGTGGCTTTCTTTCCCAATGTTCCCTGCATCTGGAGATGATGTCGGACCTGTTTCCCACTGAAAGGTCTAAGGTGGCTTTCGTAGTCAGTCTTCTGTCCGGAAAAGCCCTGTCATGGGCCACACCGCTCTGGGACCGCAATGACCCCGTCACTGCCTCTGTACACTCCTTCTTCTCGGAAATCCGAAGTGTCTTTGAGGAACCTGCCCGAGCCTCTTCTGCTGAGACTGCCCTGTTGAACCTGGTCCAGGGTAATTCTTCCGTTGGCGAGTATGCCGTACAATTCCGTACACTTGCTTCAGAATTGTCCTGGAATAATGAGGCCCTCTGCGCGACCTTCAAAAAAGGCCTATCCAGCAACATTAAAGATGTTCTGGCCGCACGAGAAATTCCTGCTAATCTACATGAACTTATTCACCTAGCCACTCGCATTGACATGCGTTTTTCTGAAAGGCGTCAGGAACTCCGCCAAGATATGGACTCTGTTCGCACGAGGCGTTTCGTCTCCTCGGCTCCTCTCTCCTCTGGTCCCCTGCAATCTGTTCCTGTGCCTCCCGCCGTGGAGGCTATGCAGGTCGACCGGTCTCGCCTGACACCTCAAGAGAGGACACGACGCCGTATGGAGAACCTCTGCCTGTACTGTGCTAGTACCGAACACTTCCTGAGGGATTGTCCTATCCGTCCTCCCCGCCTGGAAAGACGTACGCTGACTCCGCACAAAGATGAGACAGTCCTTGATGTCTACTCTGCTTCTCCACGTCTTACTGTGCCTGTGCGGATGTCTGCCTCTGCCTTCTCCTTCTCTACAGTGGCCTTCTTGGACTCTGGATCTGCAGGAAATTTTATTTTGGCCTCTCTCGTCAACAGGTTCAACATCCCGGTGACCAGTCTCGCCAGACCCCTCTACATCAATTGTGTAAATAATGAAAGATTGGACTGTACCATACGTTTCCGCACGGAGCCCCTTCTTATGAGCATCGGATCTCATCATGAGAGGATTGAACTTTTGGTCCTCCCCAATTGCACCTCGGAGATTCTCCTTGGACTTCCCTGGCTTCAACTTCATTCCCCAACCCTGGATTGGTCCACTGGGGAGATCAAGAGTTGGGGGTCCTCTTGTTCCAAGAACTGTCTAAAACCGGTTCCCAGTAACCCTTGCCGTAACTCTGTGGTTCCTCCAGTAACCGGTCTCCCTAAGGCCTATATGGACTTCGCGGATGTTTTCTGCAAAAAACAAGCTGAGACTCTACCTCCTCACAGGCCTTATGATTGCCCTATCGACCTCCTCCCGGGTACTACTCCACCCCGGGGCAGAATTTATCCTCTCTCTGCCCCAGAGACTCTTGCCATGTCCGAATACGTCCAGGAGAATCTAAAAAAGGGCTTTATCCGTAAATCCTCCTCTCCTGCCGGAGCCGGATTTTTCTTTGTGTCCAAAAAAGATGGCTCCCTACGTCCTTGCATTGACTACCGCGGTCTTAATAAAATCACGGTTAAGAACCGCTACCCTTTACCCCTCATCTCTGAACTCTTTGATCGCCTCCAAGGTGCCCACATCTTCACTAAATTGGACTTAAGAGGTGCCTATAACCTCATCCGCATCAGAGAGGGGGACGAGTGGAAAACGGCATTTAACACCAGAGATGGACACTTTGAGTATCTGGTCATGCCCTTTGGACTGTGCAATGCTCCTGCCGTCTTCCAAGACTTTGTCAATGAAATTTTTCGTGATCTGTTATACTCCTGTGTTGTTGTATATCTGGACGATATCCTAATTTTTTCTGCCAATCTAGAAGAACACCGCCAGCATGTTCGTATGGTTCTTCAGAGACTTCGTGACAACCAACTCTATGCCAAAATTGAGAAATGTCTGTTTGAATGCCAATCTCTTCCTTTTCTAGGATATTTGGTCTCTGGCCAGGGACTACAGATGGATCCAGACAAACTCTCTGCCGTCTTGGATTGGCCACGCCCCTCCGGACTCCGTGCTATCCAACGCTTTTTGGGGTTCGCCAATTATTACAGGCAATTTATTCCACATTTTTCTACCATTGTGGCTCCTATCGTGGCTTTAACCAAAAAAAATGCTGATCCCAAGTCCTGGCCTCCTCAAGCAGAAGACTCCTTTAAACGACTCAAGTCTGCCTTTTCTTCGGCTCCCGTGCTCTCCAGACCTGACCCTTCCAAACCCTTCCTATTGGAGGTTGATGCCTCCTCAGTGGGAGCTGGAGCTGTTCTTCTACAAAAAAATTCTTCCGGGCATGCTGTCACTTGTGGTTTTTTCTCTAGGACCTTCTCTCCAGCGGAGAGGAACTACTCCATCGGGGATCGAGAGCTTCTAGCCTTTAAATTAGCACTTGAGGAATGGAGGCATCTGCTGGAGGGATCAAGATTTCCTGTTATTATCTACACCGACCACAAGAACCTCTCCTACCTCCAGTCTGCCCAACGGCTGAATCCTCGCCAGGCCCGGTGGTCTCTGTTCTTTGCCCGATTTAATTTTGAGATTCACTTTCGTCCTGCCGATAAGAACATTAGGGCCGATGCTCTCTCTCGTTCCTCGGATGCCTCAGAAGTTGATCTCCCTCCGCAACACATCATTCCACCTGACTGCCTGATCTCCACTTCTCCTGCCTCCATCAGGCAGACTCCTCCAGGAAAGACCTTTGTTTCTCCACGCCAACGCCTCGGAATCCTCAAATGGGGTCACTCCTCCCATCTCGCAGGTCATGCGGGCATCAAGAAATCTGTGCAACTCATCTCCCGCTTCTATTGGTGGCCGACTCTGGAGACGGATGTTGGGGACTTTGTGCGAGCCTGCACTATCTGTGCCCGGGATAAGACTCCTCGCCAGAAGCCCGCTGGTTTTCTTCATCCTCTGCCTGTCCCCGAACAGCCTTGGTCTCTGATTGGTATGGATTTTATTACTGATTTACCCCCTTCCCGTGGCAACACCGTTATTTGGGTGGTCGTTGATCGATTCTCCAAAATGGCACATTTCATCCCTCTTCCTGGTCTTCCTTCTGCGCCTCAGTTGGCTAAACAATTTTTTGTACACATTTTTCGTCTTCACGGGTTGCCTACGCAGATTGTCTCGGATAGAGGGGTCCAATTCGTGTCTAAATTCTGGAGGGCTCTCTGTAAACAACTCAAGATTAAATTAAATTTTTCCTCTGCATATCATCCCCAGTCCAATGGACAAGTAGAAAGAATTAACCAGATCCTGGGTGATTATTTGCGACATTTTGTTTCCTCCCGCCAGGATGACTGGGCAGATCTCCTTCCATGGGCCGAATTCTCGTATAACTTCAGGGTCTCTGAATCTTCCTCCAAATCCCCATTTTTCGTGGTGTACGGCCGTCACCCTCTTCCCCCCCTCCCTACCCCCTTGCCCTCTGGTCTGCCCGCTGTGGATGAAATTTCTCGTGACCTTTCCATTATATGGAGAGAGACCCAAAATTCTCTCTTACAGGCTTCTTCACGCATGAAGAGGTTCGCGGATAAGAAAAGAAGAGCTCCCCCCGTTTTTTCCCCTGGAGACAAGGTATGGCTCTCCGCTAAATATGTCCGCTTCCGTGTCCCTAGCTACAAGTTGGGACCACGCTATCTTGGTCCTTTCAAAATTTTGTGTCAAATTAATCCTGTCTCTTATAAACTTCTTCTTCCTCCTTCTCTTCGTATCCCTAATGCCTTTCACGTCTCTCTTCTCAAACCACTCATCCTCAACCGTTTTTCTCCCAAATCTGTTCCTCCCACTCCTGTTTCCGGCTCCTCGGACGTCTTCTCGGTCAAGGAAATTTTGGCTGCCAAAAAGGTCAGAGGGAAAAATTTTTTTTTAGTAGACTGGGAGGGTTGTGGTCCTGAAGAGAGATCCTGGGAACCTGAGGACAACATCCTTGACAAAAGTCTGCTCCTCAGGTTCTCAGGCTCCAAGAAGAGGGGGAGACCCAAGGGGGGGGGTACTGTTACGCCGAGCGCTCCGGGTCCCCGCTCCTCCCCGGAGCGCTCGCTTCACTCCCTCCGCTGCAGCGCTCCGGTCACGTCCTCTGACCCGGGGCGCTGCGATCCCGCTGCCAGCCGGGATGCGATTCGCGATGCGGGTAGCGCCCGCTCGCGATGCGCACCCCGGCTCCCCTACCTGACTCGCTCCCCGTCTGTTCTGTCCCGGCGCGCGCGGCCCCGCTCCCTAGGGCGCGCGCGCGCCGGGTCTCTGCGATTTAAAGGGCCACTGCGCCGCTGATTGGCGCAGTGGTTCCAATTAGGGTTTTCACCTGTGCACTTCCCTATATTACCTCACTTCCCTTGCACTCCCTTGCCGGATCTTGTTGCCTTAGTGCCAGTGAAAGCGTTCCTTGTGTGTTCCTTGCCTGTGTTTCCAGACCTTCTGCCGTTGCCCCTGACTACGATCCTTGCTGCCTGCCCCGACCTTCTGCTACGTCCGACCTTGCTTCTGCCTACTCCCTTGTACCGCGCCTATCTTCAGCAGCCAGAGAGGTGAGCCGTTGCTAGTGGATACGACCTGGTCACTACCGCCGCAGCAAGACCATCCCGCTTTGCGGCGGGCTCTGGTGAAAACCAGTAGTGGCTTAGAACCGGTCCACTAGCACGGTCCACGCCAATCCCTCTCTGGCACAGAGGGTCCACTACCTGCCAGCCGGCATCGTGACAGCAGGTATCAGGTTATAGAGCAGGAGGAGCTGAGCAGATGATATATACAATACAGTACAATCTGCAGGTATCATGGAGTATGTCCCTCTGTGTGTCACAGTCATAATTGTTCTCTCATCTCTGCCTGTGAATCAGTTATTACTGTCCCCTCATTTCCCCCAGTTATTATTGTCCTGTCATCTCCCCGTGTGTCATTTATTCCTGTCCCCTCATCTGCCTCTCTGTGTGTCACAGCCATTACAGTCCCCTTATCTACCTCTGTGTGACTCAGTCATTATTGTCCCCTCATTTCTCCCCTGCATGTCAGTTATGACCGTCCCCTCTTCTCCCCCTGTGTGTCAGTTAACGCTCTCCCCTCATCTCCCCCATGTATCACAGTCATTACTGTCCCCTCTTCTCCCCCTGTGTGTCACAGTCATGACTGTCCCCTCATCTCCCCGTGTGTCAGTCATTACTGTACCCTCATCACCCCCTGTGTGTCACAGTCATTACTGTCCCCTCATCATCCCCTGTGTGTCACAGCCATTACTATCTCCTCATCTCTACCCTGTGTCTTTAGTGTCTCCTCATCTCCACCCAAACGTGCCCACCGTGTGTCAATTATTAGTGTCCCCTCATCTTCCCCGTGTGTCAGTGATTACTGTCCGCTCATCTCTCCCCTGTGTGTCACCATCCTTACTGTCCCCATCCTCATCTTTCCCTGCGGGGGATCAGTGCAGGAACGGAGGCAGAGGTAAGTAAAACCGTTAGTGTTTTTTAAAGGATGGACCTGACGCCTGGGATTTGTCTAGCCCTGCATTACATATCAATGTACCATACAGTGCAATTATTATTTCCTACTTTTACGAGATCCCTGTAGATAGATTTTTCCATAATCATATCCAATGCAGAAGAATGTTTTCCATCATAACATAAAGGATACATGTAAATGACGACTCCCCCCCGGTCATAGGAAGCCAGAACAACACTGCGGTGAGCAGACAGCACGGAGCCCAGATAAAGGATTTTGCTCGGGTTATTGATTAGTTGTCCTGTCCCACAACAGGTAAATGTGGGAAATCACTGTGGATGACGGACTCAGGCGTAAAGTGGAAATACATATATATTATGTAAACCCCCAGGACAAGCGAGCCGTCAATATTACTTACTGAGACTGCTTATTACATATGTATCGGTCTACGAGACATACCAAAGTGTTCTATGTATTACAACAGTGGTCTCCAAACTGTGGGACTCCAGATGTTGCAAAACTACAACTCCCATTATGCCTGGACAGCCGAAGGCTATGTTCGCACAGTGTCATTTTTTCGCAATTCCGCACAAATTCCATTCAGCAAAAAGCTTGCTGAACTAAATTGCTAAATTTCCTGCCGGAATTTTTGCGGAATTTCTGTGTTCTCTAAACAAAGAATTCTGCTGAAATTCGTGCCCCGTTTAGGTAACTGGGATTTCGCCCAAGATTATGCAACATTTTAAGGCAGGTCTTTAAATTTTGTGGAATGCGGAATTTCCGCCGCAGACTTTTGATTTGTTTCGGCAGAATTTCTGTCAAAATTCTTCCACGAAATTCCCCATGGAAATTCCGCCGTGTGAACATAGCCTTAGGGTGTGTTTACAATGAAGAATTGTCAAGGAATTTACGTGCGTAATTCTGTGCCAGTGTTCTGCTCCAATTTCGCCTTGAATGGAAGTTCAATTTACCGTAATGGTCTTTTGGCGGCTCTGTTCACACTGAGGAATTTTCGTGGATGAAATTTGGACGTGGAATCGTATTCCACCCAGGGCCGGTGCAAGAACTTTTGCCAGCCTAGGCAAAAGCTAATTTTGCCACACCCTTACTCCTCTCAATAACTCACCATACCTTTGTACTGGGGTATGTATACGAGTAAGCAGCTTCAATGGAGACGCCGGCTCAACGTGGCGTTGGACACAGACCAAGCAGGTAGGTGATAGACAAGGTGTTTATTTACCCAGAATGCAACGCGTTTCGCTGCCTAGGCAGCTTCATCAGGCATATATTTGCACTGGGGTGACACACTGTAACAAACCTCCTCCTCATGTAATCTCCTTACTACTGGGGTGACACACTGTAACAAACCTCCTCCTCATGTAATCTCCTTACTACTGGGGTGACACACTGTAACATACCCCCTCCTCATGTAATCTCCTTACTACTGGGGTGACACACTGTAACAAACCTCCTCTCCATGTAATCTCTTTACTACTGGGGTGACACACTGTAACAAACCTCCTGCTCATGTAATCTCCTTACTACTGGGGTGACACACTGTAACAAACCTCACACTGTAACAAACCTCCTCCACATGTAATCTCCTTACTACTTGGGTGACACACTGTAACAGACCTTCTCCTCATGTAATCTCCTTACTACTGGGGTGACACACTGTAACAAACCTCCTCCTCATGTAATCTCCTTACTATTAGGATGACACACTGTAACAAACCTCCTTCTCATGTAATCTCCTTACTACTGGGGTGACACACTGTAACAAACCTCTTCCTCATGTAATCTCCTTACTACTGGGGTGACACACTATAACAAACCTCCTCCCCATGTAATCTCCTTACTACTGGGGTGACACACTGTAACAGACCTCCTCCTCATGTAATCTCCTTACAATTAGGATGACACACTGTAACAAACCTCCTCCTCATGTAATCTCCTTACTACTGGGGTGACACACTGTAACAAACCTCCTCCTCATGTAATCTCCTTACTACTGGGGTGACACACTGTAACAAACCTCCTCCTCATGTAATCACCTTACTACTGGGGTGACAGTTTTGTGGCTGTCTGGACCTGGAGAAATAACTTTCTTGCGGAGGGCAGATCGGTGCCCCTATCAAGAGGGTGCTCTAGGCGGCTGCCTATTTTGCCTATAGGTGGAGCCGGCCCTGATTCTGCCAGAAGCAGAATTCACAGATAAAAGTCTATTGCAGTCAATAAAACTTTATTTTTCCTGTCAAAATAAGTTTGGAATGGAATTGAGGCAGAATTTTCGCATAGAATTTTCTACACAGGAATTAATAGCCGGTCCATCGGTGGTTGTAATATTGATCTTCCTCCAGATCTCCTCTTCAAATTCTTTGTCAAATTCCTCTTCAAATTCTGCACCAATTCCACACTAAGCAGAAGAAGGCAGATTTGCTGAATTTTCTCAGTGTGAAGATAGCCTCAGCAATCTAATGATTGCTTATAATAGTCCCCATAGAAAATTTCAAAAGTGTAAATAAAATAATAATAAATAAAATAATAATAAAAAATAATAATAAATAAAATAATAATAAAAAAAATTAAATAAGAATTCAAATCCAGATTTTAAATTTTTTATGGTTTTTTAGAGACACATATTTGGTATATCCGTGTGCAGAATTGTCCTAACTATTAAAATATACTGTTAATGAAATCCAGAATTGCGGATTTTTGGTCACATCTCGACCCAGAATTTTTTTTTATAAAAAGTTATCAAAAAGTCCCATATACAAAAAAAGTGTTACTGATAGAAGCTACAGATCACGGTGCAATAAAATGACCCTCATACAGTTCATACAGAGGTCAGAATAGGGTGATTTTAGGCATAGTTATTTTGCAAAAAAAAAACTATATAAATTTGGTATCGATTTAAATATATTGACCTATAGAATAAAGGGAACGCGTCATAGAATAAAGGGAAAAGTGCACTGTGTAAAAATGAACCCCCCCCCCCCCCAAATACTCTGCAGCACAGAGTATCTCAATTACTATAGCACATAGTATTTCAGGCACTGGATCACAGAGTATTTCAGACACTTCAGCACAAAGTATTTCAGACACTTCAGCACAGAGTATTTCAGACACTTCAGCACAGAGTATTTCAGGCACTGCAGCAGAGTATTTTAGACCCTTCAGCACAGAGTATTTCAGGCACTGCAGCACAGAGTATTTCAGACACTTCAGCACAGAGTATTTCAGACACTTCAGCACAGAGTGTTTCAGAAACTGCAGCACAGAGTATTTCAGACACTTCAGCACAGAGTATTTCAGACACTTCAGCACATAGTATTTCAGACCCTTCAGCACAGAGTATTTCAGACACTTCAGCACATAGTATTTCAGACCCTTCAGCACAGATTATTTCAGTCACTTCAGCACAGAGTATTTCAGACACTTCAGCACAGATGTATTTCAGACCCTTCAGCACAGAGTATTTCAGACACTGCAGCACAGAGTATTTCAGAAACTTCAGCACAGAGTATTTCAGACACTTCAGCACAGAGTATGTCAGACACTTCAGCTCAGAGTGTTTCAGACACTGCAGCACAGAGTATTTCAGACACTTCAGCACAGAGTGTTTCAGACACTGCAGCACAGAGTATTTCAGACACTACAGCACAGAGTATTTCAGACACTGCAGCACCGAGTATTTCAGAAACTCCAGCACAGAGTATTTCAGACACTTCAGCACAGATGTATTTCAGAACCTTCAGCATAGAGTATTTCAGACACTGCAGCACAGAGTATTTCAGAGTCCCATATACAAAAAAAGTGTTACTGATAGAAGCTACAGATCACGGTGCAATAAAATGACCCTCATACAGTTCATACAGAGGTCAGAATAGGGTGATTTTAGGCATAGTTATTTTGCAAAAAAAAAACTATATAAATTTGGTATCGATTTAAATATATTGACCTATAGAATAAAGGGAACGCGTCATAGAATAAAGGGAAAAGTGCACTGTGTAAAAATGAACCCCCCCCCCCCCCCAAATACTCTGCAGCACAGAGTATCTCAATTACTATAGCACATAGTATTTCAGGCACTGGATCACAGAGTATTTCAGACACTTCAGCACAAAGTATTTCAGACACTTCAGCACAGAGTATTTCAGACACTTCAGCACAGAGTATTTCAGGCACTGCAGCAGAGTATTTTAGACCCTTCAGCACAGAGTATTTCAGGCACTGCAGCACAGAGTACTCTGTGCTGAAGGGTCTAAAATACTCTGCTGCAGTGCCTGAAATACTCTGTGCTGAAGTGTCTGAAATACTCTGTGCTGAAGTGTCTGAAATACTTTGTGCTGAAGTGTCTGAAATACTCTGTGATCCAGTGCCTGAAATACTATGTGCTATAGTAATTGAGATACTCTGTGCTGCAGCACAGAGTATTTCAGATCCTTCAGCACAGAGTATTTCAGACACTTCAGCACAGAGTATTTCAGACACTTAAGCACAGAATATTTCAGACACTTCAGCACAGAGTGTTTCAGACACTGCAGCACAGAGTATTTCAGACACTTCAGCACAGAGTATTTCAGACTTTTTAGCACAGAGTATTTCAGACACTTCAGCACAGTGTATTTCAGACACTGCAGCACAGAGTATTTCAGACACTTCAGCACAGAGTATTTCAGACACTTCAGCACAGAGTTTTTTAGACTTTTTAGCACAGAGTATTTCAGACACTTCAGCACAGAGTATTTCAGATACTGCAGCACAGAATATTTCAGAAACTTCAGCACAGAGTATTTCAGACACTTCAGCACTGATGTATTTCAGACCCTTCAGCACAGAGTATTTCAGACACTGCAGCACAGAGTATTTCAGATCCTTCAGCACAGAGTATTTCAAACACTTCAGCGCAGAGTATTTCATAACCTTCAGCACAGAGTATTTCAGAAACTGCAGCACAGAGTATTTCAGACACTTCAGCACAGATGTATTTCAGACACTTCAGCACAGAGTATTACAGACACTTCAGCACAGAGTGTTTCAGACACTTCAGCACAGAGTATTTCAGAAACTTCAGCACAGAGTATTTCAGACACTTCAGCACAGAGTGTTTCAGACACTGCAGCACAGAGTATTTCAGACACTTCAGCACAGAGTGTTTCAGACACTGCAGCACAGAGTATTTCAGACACTTCAGCACAGAGTATTTCAGACTTTTTAGCACAGAGTATTTCAGACACTTCAGCACAGATGTATTTCAGACACTTCAGCACAGAGTATTTCAGACCCTTAAGCACAGAGTATTTCAGACACTTCAGCACATAGTATTTCAGACCATTCAGCACAGATTATTTCAGTCACTTCAGCACAGAGTATTTCAGACACTTCAGCACAGAATATTTCAGGCACTGCAGCACAGAGTATTTCAGATACTTCAGCACAGAGTATTTCAGACACTTCAGCACAGATGTATTTCAGACCCTTCAGCACAGAGTATTTCAGATCCTTCAGCACAGAGTATTTAAGACCCTTAAGCACAGAGTATTTCAGACACTTCAGCACATAGTATTTCAGACACTTCAGCACAGAGTGTTTCAGACACTGCAGCACAGAGTATTTCAGACACTTCAGCACAGAGTATTTCAGAAACTCCAGCACAGAGTATTTCAGACACTTCAGCACAGATGTATTTCAGACCCTTCAGCACAGAGTATTTCAGACACTGCAGCACAGAGTATTTCAGATCCTTCAGCACAGAGTATTTCAGACACTTCAGCACAGAGTATTTCAGACACTTCAGCACAGAATATTTCAGACACTTCAGCACAGAGTATTTCAGACAATTCAGCACAGAGTATTTCAGACACATCAGCACAGAGTATTTCAGACACTTCAGCACAGAGTATTTCAGACACTTCAGCACAGAGTATTTCAGAAACTTCAGCACAGAGGATTTCAGACACCTCAGCACAGAGTATTTCAGACACTTCAGCACAGAGTATTTCAGACACTTCAGTACAGATGTATTTTAGAAACTTCAGCACAGAATATTTCAGACACTTTAGCACAGAATATTTCAGACACTTCATTACATAGTGTTTCAGACACTTCAGCACATAGTATTTCAGACACTTCAGGACATAGTATTTCAGACAATTCAGCACAGAGGATTTCAGACACTTTAGCACAGAGGATTTCAGACACTTCAGCACATAGTATTTCAGACACTTCAGCACATATTATTTCATACACTTCCGCACAGAGTATTTCAGGCACTTCAGCACAGATGTATTTCAGACACTTCAGCACAGAGTATTTCAGACACTTCAGCACAGAGTATTTCAAACACTTCAGCACAAAGTATTTCAGACACTTCAGCACAGAGTATTTCAGACATTTCAGCACAGAGTATTTCAGACACTGCAGCACAGAGTATTTCAGACACTGCAGCACAGAGTATTACAGACACTTCAGCACAGAGTATTTCAGGCACTGCAGCAGAGTATTTTAGACCCTTCAGCACAGAGTATTTCAGGCACTGCAGCACAGAGTATTTCAGACACTTCAGCACAGAGTATTTCAGACACTTCAGCACAGAGTGTTTCAGAAACTGCAGCACAGAGTATTTCAGACACTTCAGCACAGAGTATTTCAGACACTTCAGCACATAGTATTTCAGACCCTTCAGCACAGAGTATTTCAGACACTTCAGCACATAGTATTTCAGACCCTTCAGCACAGATTATTTCAGTCACTTCAGCACAGAGTATTTCAGACACTTCAGCACAGATGTATTTCAGACCCTTCAGCACAGAGTATTTCAGACACTGCAGCACAGAGTATTTCAGAAACTTCAGCACAGAGTATTTCAGACACTTCAGCACAGAGTATGTCAGACACTTCAGCTCAGAGTGTTTCAGACACTGCAGCACAGAGTATTTCAGACACTTCAGCACAGAGTGTTTCAGACACTGCAGCACAGAGTATTTCAGACACTACAGCACAGAGTATTTCAGACACTGCAGCACCGAGTATTTCAGAAACTCCAGCACAGAGTATTTCAGACACTTCAGCACAGATGTATTTCAGAACCTTCAGCATAGAGTATTTCAGACACTGCAGCACAGAGTATTTCAGATCCTTCAGCACAGAGTATTTCAGACACTTCAGCACAGAGTATTTCAGACACTTAAGCACAGAATATTTCAGACACTTCAGCACAGAGTGTTTCAGACACTGCAGCACAGAGTATTTCAGACACTTCAGCACAGAGTATTTCAGACTTTTTAGCACAGAGTATTTCAGACACTTCAGCACAGTGTATTTCAGACACTGCAGCACAGAGTATTTCAGACACTTCAGCACAGAGTATTTCAGACACTTCAGCACAGAGTATTTCAGACTTTTTAGCACAGAGTATTTCAGACACTTCAGCACAGAGTATTTCAGATACTGCAGCACAGAATATTTCAGAAACTTCAGCACAGAGTATTTCAGACACTTCAGCACAGATGTATTTCAGACCCTTCAGCACAGAGTATTTCAGACACTGCAGCACAGAGTATTTCAGATCCTTCAGCACAGAGTATTTCAAACACTTCAGCGCAGAGTATTTCATAACCTTCAGCACAGAGTATTTCAGAAACTGCAGCACAGAGTATTTCAGACACTTCAGCACAGATGTATTTCAGACACTTCAGCACAGAGTATTACAGACACTTCAGCACAGAGTGTTTCAGACACTTCAGCACAGAGTATTTCAGAAACTTCAGCACAGAGTATTTCAGACACTTCAGCACAGAGTGTTTCAGACACTGCAGCACAGAGTATTTCAGACACTTCAGCACAGAGTGTTTCAGACACTGCAGCACAGAGTATTTCAGACACTTCAGCACAGAGTATTTCAGACTTTTTAGCACAGAGTATTTCAGACACTTCAGCACAGATGTATTTCAGACACTTCAGCACAGAGTATTTCAGACCCTTAAGCACAGAGTATTTCAGACACTTCAGCACATAGTATTTCAGACCATTCAGCACAGATTATTTCAGTCACTTCAGCACAGAGTATTTCAGACACTTCAGCACAGAATATTTCAGGCACTGCAGCACAGAGTATTTCAGATACTTCAGCACAGAGTATTTCAGACACTTCAGCACAGATGTATTTCAGACCCTTCAGCACAGAGTATTTCAGATCCTTCAGCACAGAGTATTTAAGACCCTTAAGCACAGAGTATTTCAGACACTTCAGCACATAGTATTTCAGACACTTCAGCACAGAGTGTTTCAGACACTGCAGCACAGAGTATTTCAGACACTTCAGCACAGAGTATTTCAGAAACTCCAGCACAGAGTATTTCAGACACTTCAGCACAGATGTATTTCAGACCCTTCAGCACAGAGTATTTCAGACACTGCAGCACAGAGTATTTCAGATCCTTCAGCACAGAGTATTTCAGACACTTCAGCACAGAGTATTTCAGACACTTAAGCACAGAATATTTCAGACACTTAAGCACAGAATATTTCAGACACTTCAGCACAGAGTATTTTAGACACTTCAGCACAGAGTATTTCAGACACTGCAGCACAGAGTATTTCAGACACTTCAGCACAGATGTATTTCAGATGCTTCAGCACAGAGTATTTCAGACCCTTCAGCACAGAATATTTCAGACACTTCATCACAGAGTATTTCAGACACTTCAGCACAGAGTATTTCAGACACTTCAGCACAGATGTATTTCAGATGCTTCAGCACAGAGTATTTCAGACACTTCAGCACAGAGTATTTCAGACACTTCAGCACAGACTATTTCAGACACTTCAGCACAGAGTATTTCAGACACTTCACATCAGAGTATTTCAGACCCTTCAGCACAGATTTTTTCAGACACTTCAGCACAGAGTATTTCAGACACTTCAGCACAGAGTATTACAGACACTTCAGCACAGAGTATTTCAGACACTTCAGCACAGAGTGCTGGGCAACAGCTGGAGACACATTGGTTTGGGGTGAGCGATCTATAATGAATTTACAATGCAGATATGACCACAGTGCTGGTTATATCGGGCACCCAGCTTTCCCGGATTCCTGAACGGACAATGTGGGAAACTCATTTCCCTTATGAATCACTGCAGTGTTTTCCAACCAGTGTGCCTACAGCTGTTGCAAAACTACAACTCCCAGCATGCCCGGACAGCCTTCGGCTGTCCGAGCATGCTGGGAGTTGTAGTTTTGCAACAGCTGGAGGCACACTGATTGGGAAGCAGCGTATTGTGAGAAGTAAGTAGATCCGTGTTCCAGGTATGAGTGCAGCAGCGCCCCCTGCAGCCCTTCTCCTCCTCTGCCTCCTCCTCCGGTCCGGCCCCCTGTCCAGCTGGGCTGCACCGGCCGGGAGAGCAGACAGTGCTGAGCGCAGGGTGCGGGCCGGTCACCAGCTGGATCCCGGAGGGCACAGAGGGCAGCAGGTGGGTGACACACGGGGGCAGCTCCGGGGCACAGGGCAGGGATTAGGGGGCATCATCCTCTATACTTGTGTGTGGGGCATAGTGTACAGTTATACATCAGAGGAGATACACTGCAGGTATCTAAGCAGGTATCTAGTGCACAGCAGCAGGGATACACTGGAGGTATCTAAGATGGTATCTAGTGCATAGCAGCTGGGATACACTGCAGGTATCTAGTGCACAGCAGCAGGGATACACTGCAGGTATCTAAGCAGGTATCTAGTGCACAGCAGTAGGGATACACTGGATGTATCTAAGAAGGTATCTAGTGCACAGCAGCAGGGATACACTGCAGGTATCTAAGCATGTGTCTAGTGCTCAGCAGCAGGGATACACTGCAGGTATCTAAGCAGGTATCTGGTGCACAGCAGCAGAGATACAATGCAGGTATCTAAGAAGGTATCTAGTGCACAGCAGCAGGGGTACACTGAAGGTATCTAAGAAGGTATCTAGTGCACAGCAGCAGGGATACACTGCAGGTATCTAAGAAGGTATCTAGTGCACAGCAGCAGGGATACACTGCAGGTATCTAAGAAGGTATCTAGTGCACAGCAGCAGGGATACACTGCAGGTATCTAGTGCACAGCAGCAGGGATACACATCAGGTATCTAAGCAGGTATCTAGTGTAGAGCAGCAGAGATACACTGCAGGTATCTAGTGCACAGCAGCAGGGATACACATCAGGTATCTAAGCATGTATCTAGTGTACAGCAGCAGAGATACATTGCAGGTATCTAAGCAGGTATCTAGTGCACAGCAGGGGAGATGCACTGCAAGTATCTAAGCAGCTATCTAGTGCACAGCAGCAGGGATACACTGCAGGTATCTAAGCAGGTATCTAGTGCACATCAGTAGAGATACACTGCAGGTATCTAAGCAGGTATCTAGTGCACAGCAGTGGCGATATACTGTAGGTATCTAAGCAGGTATCTAGTGCACAGAAGCGGAGATACAATGCAGGTATCTAAGCAGGTATCTAGTGCACAGCAGCTGAGATAAACTCCAGGTATCTAAGCAGGTATCTGGTGCACAGCAGCGGAGATACACTGCAGTTATCTAAGCAGGTATCTAGTGCACAGTAGCAGGGATACACTGCAGGTATCTAAGCGTGCACGTGTATAGAGAATCAAATTGGTGAATGCAGTCATTATATGCTTATGTTGTGTGTAGCGGCGGACATACACTGTAGGTATCTAAGCAGGTATCCCAGCATGTACCTGTATAGAGATTCAAATCAATGAATGCAGTCATTATATACTTATATTTGTTAAACACAGCGCACAGGCTTGTCAGCAGGGGAGATACACTTCAGGTATCTAAGCAGGTATCCAAGCACGTATATTTATAGAGAGTCAAATCAATTAGTGTAATCTGTTATATAAACATATGTTGTAGACAGTGCACAGCCTAGAGAGCAGATGAGATTCACTGCGGGTATCTAAGCTTGTACATGTATGTATAGAGAGTAAAGGCAATGAATGCAGTCATTATATACTCTTAAATTGTACACAGTGAATACATTGCATGTATCTAAGCAGGTATCTAAGCATGTACATGTATGTATATCTATGTATATAGAGTCAAATCATTGAATGCAGTCACTATATATATATTGTTATGTTACACTGTAAAAAAAAAAAAAAAAAAGGGTCTCTAAGCAGGTATCTAAGCATGCAATTGTATGTAATCTATGTCATTGAGTGTTTCCCAAGCAGGTTGCCTCCAGCTGTTTTGAAACTACAAATCCCAGCATACCTAACTGTCTGGGCATGCTGGGAGTTGTACTTTTGCAACAGCTGGGGGCACTCTGGTTGGGAAACACTGATCCATGTATAGAGAGTACAATGGATAAATGCGGTAGTTATATGCACTTATGTCATTCACAATGCACAGCTTGTTCAGCAGGGTATCTAAGCAGGTATCTAAGTATGTTAATGTATGCAAAGCTATGGATAGAGAGCCAAATCAAAGAATACAGTCATTATATACTGTTATGTTATATACTGTAAACTTAACCCATTCAGCAGGTGTCTAAACATATAAATGTAATGAAATTAATGAAAGCAGCACAGGGCACAACTTGTTCAGCATGAGAGATACACTAAAAAAAGGTGCAGGTATCTAAGCATGTGTGTATATATATATATATATATATATATATATATATATATGTGTGTGTGTGTAGAGTTAAACCAATGAATGCAGTTATTATATACTCTTATATTATACAAAGTGCCTGTTCAGCAGGGGAGATATACTAAATACAGTGCAGGTATCTAAGCAGGTATCTAAGCAGGTAGATGCATGTTTATTTATGTATAGAGAGCTAAAACAATGAAGGCAGTCAGTATATACTGTTATGTTATACACAGTATGCAGCTTGAACAGCAAGGGAGATACACTGAAAAACAAGGTGCAAGTATCTAAGCTTGTATCTAAACATGCACATGTGTGTACAGAGAAGCAAATAAATGAATGCCGCCATTATATACTCTTATGATTTACATAGTTTACTGTCTACTTAGCAGGGGAGATACTCCTATTTTATACACAGTACACTGCCTGGTCAGAAGGGGAGCTACACTGAAAATAGGGTTCAGGTATCTAAGTATGTATCTATGCAAGAGATTCAAATTGATAAATGGTTATGGGTTAAAAGTAAATAGTTATGGGTTAAAAGTTATGGGTTTGATCTTATAGACATTATATCTTACACTGTGGATGAATATACTGCAGAACAGGATGCATGTATCTAAGCAGGTATCCAATCAGCTGTTTTTATAGCTTGTTGTCCCTGCAGGGAATAAATGCAGCCATTATATTCCTTATGTTATACATGTTATACTAACTCAATAAGTGAGAAGGGAGACATACTATACAGTGTTATGTATGTATCTAAGTGTGTATCTAAGTGCACAGGCTGTTTTATTATCCTACACCAGTGGTCTCCAACCTACGGACCTCCAAATGTTGCAAAACTACAACTCTCAGCATGCCCGGACAGCCGTTGGCTGTCCGGGCATGCTGGGAGTTGTAGTTTTGCAACATCTGGAGGTCCGCAGGTTGAAGACCACTGTACTGTTGGATGTAATGTATCCAGTGCAAGGATGTATCTAATGATGTATCTAAGCACCTATATTTAAAGCATAGTCAGGTCGATTAATCAATGCAGACATGCTAGGCTTCATGTTATACATATTATCTATCCTATTCATTCGGAGAGTATATTCCATAATAAATGGCTTGTATCTAAGCACGTATCTCACCATCTTATTAGCATATAGTAAAGTCATCTGATTAGTCGGAGGGGTTATTTTATACACCTTCATGTTATATTAGTTAGTCAGCGGTGACATATATCTATCTATTAATATATATATATACATATATATGTATATATATATATATATATATATATATATATGGCATGTATCTAATCAGGTATCTAAGTACTACTACCTTTGGTTTGTTGTCAAATCAGTAAAGAAATAGTCTCTAAATACTTCAAGTTATTCTATATAGCAGGGTGTGACATATTCTAGTCAACAATGATGTATCTAATCAGGTATCTAAGCTCTGATATCATTGATGAACATTAATACCTTTATTTTTCAGTATATTGGGTGGTAATGACGCTATATCGCCTCAGGCGAAGCTGGAGAAATGGTTATGTAGGATATTTGACAAGTTTGCCGCCATCTTTACTCGTCATTCATAACTAAATACGCTGCGTTTACTCCATTTCACAGGCCCCGTTTGTGAAAGCAGGCCTCGTCGCCCATAGCAACCAATCACTGAGCTGCTTTCATTTTCCCCAGCGTGGTTTAAGAAAGTGAAAGCAGAGCGCTGAATGGTTGCTATTGGCAACATGGCCAGCCTTACGTTTGGGCCCTGTTCGCATTTGTGAACCCTTTGTCGCAGATTCCGTCACATCTGACATATTCTAGTCAACAATGGTGTATCTAATCAGGTATCTAAGCTCTGATATCATTGATGAACATTAATACCTTTATTTTTCAGTATATTGGGTGGTAATGACGCTATGTCGCCTCAGGCGAAGCTGGAGAAATGGTTATGTAGGATATTTGACACGTTTGCCGCAATATTTACTCGTCATTCATAACTAAATACGCTGCGTTTACTCCATTTCACAGGCCCCGTTTGTGAAAGCAGGCCTCGTCGCCCATAGCAACCAATCACTGAGCTGCTTTCATTTTCCCCAAGTGAAAGCAGAGCGCTGAATGGTTGCTATGGGCAACATGGCCAGCCTTACGTTCGGGCCCTGTTCGCATTTGTGAACCTTTTGTCGCAGATTCTGTCCCATCTGACGAAAAGAATAGGGCGCCGTTGCCTCTGTCAAAATAACAAACCGCGACGGTCCCCTTTATAAGTCGATATGAAGATTTATTTTTCTTTTATGGCAATATTCCTCCAACCTGCGTCTTTCCAGCTGTTGCCAAACTACAACTCCCATCATGCCCCAACAGCCTGCGGCTGTCCGGGCATGATGGGAATTGTAGTTTGGCAACAGCTGGAGAGATGTAAGGTGGGGAACACTGTTTTGTGAATAACTTTTTCCTATAAAACACGTACATTAAACATACAGCAATAACGCAGTGAGAACGCACCCTTAGGGCATGATGGGAGTTGTAGTTTGGCAACAACTGGAGCGACGCAAGGTGGGGGACACTGTCTTGCGAATACGTTTTTCCTATAAAACATGTACGTTAAACATGCAGCAAGAACGCGGTGTGAACGCACCCCTAGGGTGCATTAAACATACAGCAATAATGCAGTGTGAACATGACCTTAGGGTGCGTTCACACCACGTTGTTGTTGTCTGTTTATAGGGCATGATGGGAGTTGTAGTTTGGCAACAGCTGGAGAGATGGGGAACACTGTTCTGCGTATCCGTTTTTCCCCCTATAAAGCATGCATGTGAAATAACAGCAATAACGCAATGTGAACGCACCCTTAGGATGGGTTCACACCGCGTTATTGTTGTCTGTTTATAGGGCATGATTGGAGTTGTAGTTTGCCAACAGCTGGGAAGAGACGCAACATGGGGAACACTGTTCTACGCATACGTTTCTTTTTCCTATAAAACATTTACGTTAAACGTACAGCAATAATGCAGTGTGAACATGGCCTAAGGGTGCGTTCACAATGCGTTATTGCTATCTGTTTATAGGGCATGATGGGAGTTGTAGTTTGTCAAGAGCTGAAAAGAGAAAGACGCAAGGTGGGGTACAGTGTTCTGCGGATGTTTTTCCTATAAAACGTGCACATTAATAACGCGGTGTGAACATGGCCTTAGTGTGCGTTCAGCCTTCATTGCTGTCTGTTTATAGAGCATGATGGGAGTTATAGTTTGGCAACAGCTGGAGAGAGACGCAACGTGGGGAACGATGTACGCAACAAAATTGATCGCGTCTTGGGGGGGGGGGGGTTTGATGGTGTGTGGACGGGGGCTCTGTATGGTTACTGAAGTTGCTGTCAGGGCATGATGGGAGTTGTAATTTGGCAACCACTGGAGAGACGCAAGGTGGGGAACACTGTTCAACGCATACCTTTCTTTTTCCTATAAAACATTTACGTTAAACGTACAGCAATAACGCAGTGTGAACACACCCTTAGGGAGCACTCACACTGCTTTATTGTTGTCTGTTTATAGGGCATGATGGGAGTTGTAGTGTGGCAGCAGCTGGAGAGAGACACAAGGTGAGGAGCACTCTTCTGCATATACGTTTTTTCCCTATAAAACGTGTATGTTAAAGATACAGCAATAACGCAGTGTGAACATGGCCTTAGGGTACGTTTACACTCCATTATTGCTGTCTGTTTATAGGGCATGATGGGAGTTGTAGTTTGCCAACAGCTGGGGAGAGACGCAACGTGGGGAACACTGTTCTGCCTATACTTTTTTTTTTTTTTTTATATATAAAAGTGTACGTCAAACATCCAGCAATAACCCAGTGTGAACATGGCCTAAGTATGCGTTCACACCGGTTTCATTGCTGTCTGTTTTTAGGGCATGATGGGAGTAGTAGTGTGAAAACAGCTGGAGAGAGAGATGCAAGTTGGAGAACAGTGTTCTGCATATGTTTTTCCCCCCCCCCTATAAAACGTTTGCGTTAAACGTACAGCAATAATGCATGGAAAATGCACCCACATTATTGTTGTCTGTTTATAGAGCATGATAGGAGTTGTAGTTTAGCAACAGCTGGAGAGAGAGGCGCAAGGGGGAGAACACTGTTCTGTGTATGTTTTTCCCCCATTATAAAACGTGTACGTTACACATCCAGCAATAACACTGTGTGAACATGGCCTTAGGGAACGTTCACACCGGGTTATTGTTGTCTGTTTATAGGGCATGATGGGAGTTGTAGTGTGGCAAAGAGCTGGAGAGAGACGCAAGGTGAGGAGCACTCTTCTGCGTATAGGGTTTTTCCCTTTAAAACGTGTACGTTAAAGATACAGCAATAACACAGTGTGAACATGGCCTTAGGTACGTTTACACTCCGTTATTGCTGTCTGTTTATAGGGCATGATGGGAGTTGTAGTTTGCCAACAGCTGATGAGAGACGCAACGTGGGGAACACTGTTCTTCCTATACTTTTCTTTTCTTTTTTATAAATAAAAGTGCACGTCAAACATCCAGAAATAACCCAGTGTGAACATGGTCTTAGTGTGCGTTCACACCGCGTAATTGTTTTCTGTTTATAGGACATGATGGGAGTTGTAGTTTGCCAACAGCTGGGGAGAGACGCAAGGTGGGGAACACTGTATACAACAAAATCGACCACGTCTCTAGGAAATTCACGAGGGGAGAGTGTTTTCTGAACGGCAACAAAGTTCTTTTTGACGTTTCATTCATGAATTGGCCCTTGTGGCTCCAAAAGGGAGTGTGCTCGGCACAGGACGGGCACCACCTCCCTCCTCGTGTTTTTCTTAGTGTCCCTTTAGACCAAACATTATGAAGCCCCCACCACCGGCGCAGTTCTTAGGTCATATTTTTTTTTTTACACCCGTACAATAATACACTCCCTTAATGCAGGCGATCCATTACACACTGCGACAAATTACAGCTCCGGGCACTTTCTTCTCCGGAGAATGAATTACCCTCAATTTAGGTAAAGCGGCGAGAATAGAGCGCGCTCTGTGTCTGTCGTCTCCCTTCAGGAGAGTAATGCATCTTGGCAGTCGTTCAGAGAAAAGACCATTTCACCATTGTACGTTTTTCGCTTGGCTCGTGCCAGTTTTATAAAGAAACACTGACGGATTGGGTTGTGCTGCGGTAGTGCCAGCACCGGGTACTACTTGCATTGAAGCCGTGCGCGAGGGAAGCGTATATCAGGGACACATGGCCTGTGTGCTGGAGGGAATAACTTCCCAGTAGAGGAGTTCTACGTCCATAAATCGCGTCGCTCCCGTGAGCGTGCTTCTATGGTTTGCAATTTTTTGTTGGATTTTATATTATTTCGGATCGGTAACAATATAATAAGGTTGATCTGAATCTAATCTATGCTTGCTGGACACTTTATTAGGTACACCCATTTAGTAGTGTTTTAACACAAATAGCTAATCAGCCAATCACACGGCAGCAACTCAATGCATTTAGGCATGTAGACGTGGTCAAGACAACTCGCTGAAGTTTTAACTGAGCATCAGAATGGGGAAGAAAGGGGATATAAATGGGTATTCCGCCCCTGGACATCTCATCCCCTTATCCACTTTCTTATCCTGACCGTGGGCAGTCCTGATCTCTGGGCCGGCACAACCCCCCCCCCCCCTTTGGGCGGGCTTGACCCATTCATGTCTATAGGATTTATGTTCAGAACAGGATTATGTTGTGACATCATGCCATGCCACCTCCATTCATGTCTACGGGAGGGGGTGTGACGGCACTAGGTCTGAGCGTTCTTGGCATAGTGCGCACAGGCCATCAGGGCCAATGGGTTTCAGGCCATGCAGACCCAGGATTTTTTGCAGTTCAAAACATATCCACCGACCACTGCCCCCCCCCCCCCCCATAAAGCCACTGTAAAACATCTGCAACATCTGGTGGGAAACACTTTGTAGACCACTGATTAGTGAGACAACTGGCTGCAGCAGGAGCCTCCCCCCTTTCCTTTTTTTTTTTTTTTTTTTTACCAAAACTGGTTGTTTCCTTTTTACCTTTGTTTCTCTCTTCCTTTAAAGGGATATTCCACTTGGGATAAGATGTCTGATCGTGGGGGTCCAGTCGCTGGGACCCTCCACGATCTCCGGCCCGGCACCCCTGTAATCCGCATGCACGAAGTGAACTCCGTGCATGCGGATTCCGAGCGACCACAGCGGTCACGCCCACCTCCCATAGAGATAAATGGACGGGGTGTGACCATCATGGATGCCTGAAACCTAGCACAGTCTGCGTTCTGAACATAAATGTTTATAAAGTGGGGGCGCCGGGCCAGAGAGAGGGGATAAGATGACTAGGGGTGGAGTAGCCCTTTAAGCAAAACATAGAAGACTATAACATTGCAAGATATTTTCCATGAAAATATTTATTCTGATTATTATTCATTGTTTAGGATTTTTTTTTAACATAAAATATCATTAAAAAAATTGTCTGATTGTGAAGAGACACAATGGAAGACAGATGTCTCCTCCAGATCCGTAGGGGCTTACGACAACCGCTCCACTAAGTGGTTTTTTGGTCCCTTTTTCTCTAAAGGAGCTAAAATGAGGCGGAAAGTTATTAAGACTGCTTTTTTTTTATTTTATTTATTTTATTTTTTTTCTAGAAACTTTTTTTGTTCTTTTTCAATCAGTCTGCACCATCGCGGCATGCTTTATTCATTTTTTTTTTGCATTTTTAATGCTCTTACTAATAAAATGGAAATTGGTGACAAAAGCTCCATCTATAACCATTGCGAGTAATCTTTCTTCTAATACTTCATTGTATTTGGCATTTAAAAAAAACTTGGACGCTTTCTTCTTATTTGCTATAGTTAATGGTTGGCACAAGTGCTGCTGATGATTATAATGGTGGGGGCCACATCTAGGGTCGCCACCTTTCTTGCAAAAAAAAAAAATACTGGCCATGCTAATTTGCATAATTAATTATATTAATTATATATGCGTAACATCACAGGATACACATATGTGGGTGAAATTTTGTCCTATTCTGACCCCTATAACATTTTTATTTCTCCTTATACGGCCTGTATGAGGGTCATTTTTTGCTCCCCGATCTGTAGTTTTTAACAGGACCGTTTTTGTTTTGATGGGACTCTTTGATTGCTTTTTTTAAATTAAATTCGGGAGTTGTAATTCGTTACATACTACAACAACTCCCAGCATGCCCTGATACAGCCTGTGGTTCAGCAGCTGCCCCAAATGAAAACTCCCAGCATGTTGGACTATATAGTAGTAAATAGTATAGGTCAGTGTATCCCAACCAGGGGTGCCTCCAGCTGTTGCAAAACTGCAACTCCCCAGCATATTGGACTATATAGTAGTATATAGTATAGGTCAGTGTTTCCCAACCAGGGGTGCCTCCAGCTGTTACAAAACTACAACTCCCAGCATATTGGACTATATAGTAGTATATAGTATAGGTCAGTGTTTCCCAACCAGGGGTGCCTCCAGCTGTTGCAAAACTGCAACTCCCAGCATATTGGACTATATAGTAGTATATAGTATAGGTCAGTGTTTCCCAACCAGGGGTGCCTCCAGCTGTTGCAAAACTACAATTCCCAGCATGCCCGGACAGCCGTTGGCTGGATAAATACCGGCCATTGCATAGCCAGTATTTTTAATATAAAAATACCGGCAGGGTGGCCAAAATACCGGCTGTGCTGGTAAAATACTGGCCAAGGGGCAACACTAGCCGCATCCTACCCATCCAGTGTTCATCTGAAGTGATTTCTTATATTGTCGTCCATGGTAGAGAATTTGGCCGATATATTAAGGGTTACAGAAAATATAACGTGGATATTGCTGTGAGCGTTATCTAGGACAATGCTATGGTAACTAAATAACTAGGCCGAGCATACGTCCTGTTTAATTTTTTTTTGTAATTTAGGCCTTTCTATTAAAAATGTTGATTTTGGCAATTTGAGTTGTCACTGTTCTTGACTGTGGTGCCTGATTGTAAAGTCAGGACATAAGGGGACATCAGGACCGGGACAGTAACTGAACTACTATATATGAGGGCAGTATGGAGGCTTACATCTAAATATGGGAACAGTATGGGGGCCCACAACTATATATGGGGCAGTATAGGGGCCTACAACTATATATGGGGCAGTATAGGGGCCTACAACTATATATGGGGCAGTATAGGGGCCCACAACTATATATGGGGCAGTATAGGGGCCTACAACTATATATGGGGCAGTATAGGGGCCTACAACTATATATGGGGCAGTATGGGGGCCTACAACTATATTTGGGGGCACAGAGGGGGCCTACAACTATATATGGGGGCAGTATAGGGGTCTAAAACTATATATGGGGGCTGTATAGGGGCCTATAACTATATATGGGGCAGAATAGGGGCCTACAACTATATATGGGGCAGTATAGGGGCCTACAACTATATATGGGGCCAGTATAGGGGCCTGCAACTATATATGGGGCAGTATAGGGGCCTACAGCTATATATGGGGGCAGTATAGGGGCCTGCAACTATATATGGGGCAGTATGGGGGCCTACAACTATATATGAGTGCAGTATAGGGGCCTAAAACTATATATGGGGGCAGTATAGGGGCCTACAACTATGTATGGGGCAGTATAGGGGCTTACAACTATATATATATATATATATATATATATATATATGGGGCAGTATAGGGGCCTACAACTATATATGGGGGGCAGTATAGGGGCCTACAACTATATATGGGGCAGTATGGGGGCTTACAACTATATATGAGAACAGTATAGGGGCCTACAACTATATATGGGGCAGTATGGGGGCCTACAACTATATATGGGGCAGTATAGGGGCCTACAACTATATATGGGGGCAGTATAGGGGACCTACAACTATATATGGGGCGGTATAGGGGCCTACAACTTTATATGAGGGGCAGTATAGGGGCCTTAACTATATATGGGGCAGTATAGGGACCTACAACTATATATGGGGCAGTATAGGGGCCTACAACTATATATGGGGGCAATATGGGGCCTACAACTATATATGAGGGCAGTAGGGGGGGCCTACAACTATATATGGGGCAGTATAGGGGTCTACAACTATATATGGGGGCAGTATAGGGGCCTACAGCTATATATGGGGGCAGTATAGGGGCCTACAACTTTATATGGGGGGCAGTATAGGGGCCTACAACTATATATGGGAGCAGTATAGGGGCCTAAAACTATATATGGGGGCAGTATAGGGGCCTACAACTATATATGGGGGCAGTATAGGGGCCTACAACTATACATGAGGGCAGTGTAGGGGCCTACAACTATATATGGGGGGCAGTATAGGGGCCTACAACTTTATATGGGGGGCAGTATAGGGGCCTACAACTATATATGGGAGCAGTATAGGGGCCTACAACTATATATGGGGGCAGTATAGGGGCCTACAACTATATATGGGGGCAGTATAGGGGCCTGCAACTATATATGGGGGCAGTATATGGGCCTACAACTATATATAGGGGCAGTATAGTGGCCTACAAATATATATGGGGCAGTATAGGGGCCTACAGCTATATATGGGAGCAGTATAGGGGCCTACAACTATACATGAGGGCAGTGTAGGGGCCTACAACTATATATAGAGGCAGTATAGGGGCCTACAAATATATATGGGGCAGTATAGGGGCTTACAACTATATATATATATATGGGGCAGTATAGGGGCCTACAACTATATATGGGGCAGTATAGGGGCCTACAACTATATATGGGGCAGTATGGGGGCCTACAACTATATATGGGGCAGTATAGGGGCCTACAACTATATATGGGGCAGTTTAGGGGCCTACAACTTTATATGAGGGGCAGTATAGGGGCCTTAACTATATATGGGGCAGTATAGGGACCTACCATTATATATGGGGCAGTATAGGGGCCTACAACTATATATGGGGGCAATATGGGGCCTACAACTATATATGAGGGCAGTAGGGGGGCCTACAACTATATATGGGGCAGTATAGGGGCCTACAACTATATATGGGGCAGTATAGGGGTCTTGAACTATATATTGGGGGCAGTATAGGGGCCTACAACTATATATGGGGGGCAGTATAGGGGCCTACAACTTTATATGGGGGCAGTATAGGGGCCTACAACTATATATGGGAGCAGTATAGGGGCCTACAACTATATATGGGGGCAGTATAGGGGCCTACAACTATATATGGGGGCAGTATAGGGGCCTACAACTATACATGAGGGCAGTGTAGGGGCCTACAACTATATATGGGGGGCAGTATAGGGGCCTACAACTTTATATGGGGGGCAGTATAGGGGCCTACAACTATACATGAGGGCAGTGTAGGGGCCTACAACTATATATAGAGGCAGTATAGGGGCCTACAAATATATATGGGGCAGTATAGGGGCCTACAGCTATATATGGGAGCAGTATAGGGGCCTACAACTATACATGAGGGCAGTGTAGGGGCCTACAACTATATATGGGGTAGTATAGGGGCCTACAAATATATATGGGGCAGTATAGGGGCTTACAACTATATATATATGGGGCAGTATAGGGGCCTACAACTATATATGGGGCAGTATAGGGGCCTACAACTATATATGGGGCAGTATGGGGGCCTACAACTATATATGGGGGCAGTATAGGGGCCTACAACTATATATGGGGCAGTTTAGGGGCCTACAACTATATATGAGGGCAGTATAGGGGCCTACAGCTATATATGGGGGCAGTATAGGGGCCTACAACTATATATGGGGGCAGTATAGGGGCTTACATCTATATATATGGGGGCAGTATAGGGGCTTACAACTATATATATGGGGGCAGTATAGGGGTGCACAACTATATATGGGGGCAGTATAGGGGCCTACAACTATATATGGGGGCAGTATATGGGCCTACAACTATATATGGGGCAGTATAGGAGCCTACAACTATATGTGGGGGCAGTATAGGGGCCTACAACTATATATGGGGCAGTATAGGGGCCTACAATATATATGGGGCAGTATAGGGGCCTACAATATATATGGGGCAGTATAGGGGCCTACAATATATATGGGGCAGTATAGGGGTCTACAACTATATATGGGGGCAGTATAGGGGCCTACAACTATATATGGGGGGCAGTATAGGGGCCTACAACTTTATATGGGGGGCAGTATAGGGGCCTACAACTATATATGGGAGCAGTATAGGGGCCTACAACTATATATGGGGGCAGTATAGGGGCCTACAACTATATATGGGGGCAGTATAGGGGCCTACAACTATACATGAGGGCAGTGTAGGGGCCTACAACTATATATGGGGGCAGTATAGGGGCCTACAACTTTATATGGGGGGCAGTATAGGGGCCTACAACTATATATGGGAGCAGTATAGGGGCCTACAACTATATATGGGGGCAGTATAGGGGCCTACAACTATATACGGGGGCAGTATAGGGGCCTGCAACTATATATGGGGGCAGTATAGGGGCCTACAAATATATATGGGGCAGTATAGGGGCTTACAACTATATATATATATGGGGCAGTATAGGGGCCTACAGCTATATATGGGAGCAGTATAGGGGCCTACAACTATACATGAGGGCAGTGTAGGGGCCTACAACTATATATAGAGGCAGTATAGGGGCCTACAAATATATATGGGGCAGTATAGGGGCTTACAACTATATATATATATATGGGGCAGTATAGGGGCCTACAACTATATATGGGGCAGTATAGGGGCCTACAACTATATATGGGGCAGTATGGGGGCCTACAACTATATATGGGGCAGTATAGGGGCCTACAACTATATATGGGGCAGTTTAGGGGCCTACAACTTTATATGAGGGGCAGTATAGGGGCCTTAACTATATATGGGGCAGTATAGGGACCTACAATTATATATGGGGCAGTATAGGGGCCTACAACTATATATGGGGGCAATATGGGGCCTACAACTATATATGAGGGCAGTAGGGGGGGCCTACAACTATATATGGGGCAGTATAGGGGTCTACAACTATATATGGGGGCAGTATAGGGGCCTACAACTATATATGGGGGGCAGTATAGGGGCCTACAACTTTATATGGGGGCAGTATAGGGGCCTACAACTATATATGGGAGCAGTATAGGGGCCTACAACTATATATGGGGGCAGTATAGGGGCCTACAACTATATATGGGGGCAGTATAGGGGCCTACAACTATACATGAGGGCAGTGTAGGGGCCTACAACTATATATGGGGGGCAGTATAGGGGCCTACAACTTTATATGGGGGGCAGTATAGGGGCCTACAACTATACATGAGGGCAGTGTAGGGGCCTACAACTATATATAGAGGCAGTATAGGGGCCTAGAAATATATATGGGGCAGTATAGGGGCCTACAGCTATATATGGGAGCAGTATAGGGGCCTACAACTATACATGAGGGCAGTGTAGGGGCCTACAACTATATATGGGGTAGTATAGGGGCCTACAAATATATATGGGGCAGTATAGGGGCTTACAACTATATATATATGGGGCAGTATAGGGGCCTACAACTATATATGGGGCAGTATAGGGGCCTACAACTATATATGGGGCAGTATGGGGGCCTACAACTATATATGGGGGCAGTATAGGGGCCTACAACTACATATGGGGCAGTTTAGGGGCCTACAACTATATATGAGGGCAGTATAGGGGCCTACAGCTATATATGGGGGCAGTATAGGGGCCTACAACTATATATGGGGGCAGTATAGGGGCTTACAACTATATATATATGGGGGCAGTATAGGGGTGCACAACTATATATGGGGGCAGTATAGGGGCCTACAACTATATATGGGGGCAGTATAGGGGCCTACAACTATATATGGGGCAGTATAGGGGCCTACAATATATATGGGGCAGTATAGGGGCCTACAATATATATGGGGCAGTATAGGGGTCAACAATATATATGGGGCAGTATAGGGGTCTACAACTATATATGGGGGCAGTATAGGGGCTTACAACTATATATATATATATGGGGCAGCATAGGGGCCTACAATATATATAGGGCAGTATAGGGGCCTACAATATATATGGGGCAGTATAGGGGTCTACAACTATATATGGGGGCAGTATAGGGGCCTACAACTATATATGGGGCAGTATAGGGGCCTACAACTATATGTGGGGGCAGTATAGGGGCCTACAACTATATATGGGGCAGTATAGGGGCCTACAAATATATATGGGGCAGTATAGGGGCTTACAACTATATATATATATGGGGCAGTATAGGGGCCTACAACTATATATGGGGCAGTATAGGGGCCTACAACTATAAATGGGGGCAGTATAGGGGCCTACAACTATATATGGGGCAGTATAGGGGCCTACAAATATATATGGGGCAGTATAGGGGCTTACAACTATATATATATGGGGCAGTATAGGGGCCTACAGCTATATATGGGGGCAGTATAGGGGCCTACAACTATATATGGGGGCAGTATAGGGGCTTACAACTATATATATGGGGGCAGTATAGGGGTGTACAACTATATATGGGGGCAGTATAGGGGCCTACAACTATATATGGGGGCAGTATAGGGGCCTACAACTATATATGGGACAGTGTAGGGGCCTACAACTATATATGGGGGCAGTATAGGGGCCTACAACTATATGGGGCAGTATAGAGGCCTACAACTATATATGGGGCAGTATAGGGGCTTACAACTATATATATATATGGGGCAGTATAGGGGCCTACAGCTATATATGGGGGCAGTATAGGGGCCTACAACTATATATGGGGGCAGTATAGGGACTTACAACTATATATATGGGGGCAGTATAGGGGTGTACAACTATATATATGGGGGCAGTATAGGGGCCTACAACTATATATGGGGGCAGTATAGGGGCCTACAACTATATATGGGGCAGTATAGGGGCCTACAACTATAAATGGGTGCAGTATGGGGGCCTACAACTATATATGGGGCAGTATAGAGGCCTACAACTATATATAGGGCAGTATAGGGGCCTACAACTATATATGGGGGCAGTATAGGGGCCTACAAATATATATGGGGCAGTATAGGGGCCTACAACTATATATGGGACAGTGTAGGGGCCTACAACTATATATGGGGGCAGTATAGGGGCCTACAACTATATGGGGCAGTATAGAGGCCTACAACTATATATGGGGCAGTATAGGGGCTTACAATATATATGGGCAGTATATGGGTCTACAACTATATATGGGGACAGTATAGGGGCCTACAACTATATATGGGACAGTATAGGGGCCTACAACTATATTTGGGGCAGTATAGGGGCCTACAACTATATGGGGCAGTATAGAGGCCTACAACTATATATTGGGCAGTATAGGGGCCTACAATATATATGGGGCAGTATAGGGGGTCTACAACCATATATGGGGACAGTATAGGGGCCTACAACTATATATGGGACAGTATATGGGCCTACAACTATATATGGGGGCAGTATAGGGGCCTACAAATATATATGAGGCAGTATAGGGGCTTACAACTATATATATATGGGGCAGTATAGGGGCCTACAACTATATACGGGGCAGTATGTGGGCCTATAACTATATATTGGGGCAGTAAAGGGGCCTACAACTATATATGGGGCAATATAGGGGCCTACAACTATATATGGGGACAGTATAGGGGCCTACAACTATATATGGGGCAGTATGTGGGCCTATAACTATGTATGGGGGCAGTATAGAGGTCTACAACTATATATCGGGGCAGTATAGGGGCCTACAACTATATATGTGGGGCAGTATAGAAGCCTACAACTATATATGGGGGCAGTATAGGAGCCTACAACTATATATGGGGCAGTATGTGGGCCTATAACTATATATGGGGCAGTATAGGGGCCTACAACTATATATGGGGCAGTATAGGGGCCTACAACTAAATATGGGGCAGTATAGGGGCCTACAACTATATATGGGGCAGTATAGGGGCCTACACCTATATATGGGGGCAGTATAGGGGCTTACAACTATATATATGGGGGCAGTATATGGGGCCTACAACTATATATGGGGGTAGTATAGGGGCCTACAACTATATATGGGGGCAGTATAGGGGCCTACAACTATATATGGGGGTAGTATAGGGGCCTACAACTATATATGGGGGCAGTATAGGGGCCTACAACTATGTTTGGGGCAGTATAGGGGCCTACAACTATATATGGGGCAGTATAGGGGACTACAACTATATATGGGGGCAGTATAGGGGTCTACAACTATATATGGGGGCAGTATAGGGGTCTACAACTATATATGGGGGCAGTATAGGGGGTCTACAACTATATATGGGGGCAGTATAGGGGTCTACAACTATATATGGGGGCAGTATAGGGGACTACAACTATATATGGGGGCAGTATAGGGGCCTACAACTATATATGGGGGCAGTATAGGGGCCTACAACTATATATGCGGGCAGTATAGGGGCTTACAACTATATATATATGGGGGCAGTATAGGGGCCTACAACAATATATGGGGGCAGTATAGGGGCCTACAACTATATATGGGGGCAGTATAGGGGCCTACAACTATATATGGGGCAGTATAGGGGCCTACAACTATATATGGGGCAGTATAGGGGACTACAACTATATATGGGGGCAGTATAGGGGTCTACAACTATATATGGGGGCAGTATAGGGGTCTACAACTATATATGGGGGCAGTATAGGGGTCTACAACTATATATGGGGGCAGTATAGGGGTCTACAACTATATATGGGGGGCAGTATAGGGGACTACAACTATATATGGGGGCAGTATAGGGGCCTACAACTATATATGGGGGCAGTATAGGGGCCTACAACTATATATGGGGGCAGTATAGGGGCCTACAACTATATATGGGGGCAGTATAGGGGCTTACAACTATATATATATGGGGGCAGTATAGGGGCGTACAACTATATATGGGGGCAGTATAGGGGCCTGCAACTATATATGGGGCTGTATAGGGGCCTACAACTATATATGGGGGCAGTATAGGGGCCTACAACTATATATAGGGGACAGTATAGGGGCCTACAACTATATATGGGGACAGTATAGGAGCCTACAACTATATATGGGGGCAGTATTGGGGACTACAACTATATATTGGGGCAGTATAGAGGCTACAACTATATATGGGGGCAGTTTAGGGGCCTACAACTATATATGGGGGCAGTATAGGGGCCTACAACTATATATGGGGGCAATATAGGGGCTTACAACTATATATATATATATATATATATATATATATATATATATTGGGGACTACAACTATATATTGGGGCAGTATAGGGGCCTACAACTATATATGGGGCAGTATAGGGGCCTACAACTATATATGGGGGCAGTATAGGGGCCTACAACTATATATGGGGCAGTATAGGGGCTACAACTATATATGGGGGCAGTATAGGAGCCTACAACTATATATGGGGGCAGTATTGGGGACTACAACTATATATTGGGGCAGTATAGAGGCTACAACTATATATGGGGGCAGTATAGGGGCCTACAACTATATATGGGGGCAGTATAGGGGCCTACAACTATATATGGGGGCAATATAGGGGCTTACAACTATATATATATATATATATATATATATATATTGGGGACTACAACTATATATTGGGGCAGTATAGGGGCCTACAACTATATATGGGGCAGTATAGGGGCCTACAACTATATATGGGGGCAGTATAGGGGCCTACAACTATATATGGGGCAGTATAGGGGCTACAACTATATATGGGGGCAGTATAGGGGCCTACAACTATATATGGGGGCAGTATAGGGGCCTACAACTATATATATGAGGGCAGTATAGGGGCCTACAACTATATATGGGGGCAGTATAGGGGCCTACAACTATTTATTGACTAGGCCCGTTTTTTGGTCAGCCTTAACCTTACCAGGTGGCATTGTAGAGCAGGGTGTACCCGTACCAGCATTACCCTCCCGATAGCTTTACTGGTTTAGAGGATTTAGATACTGATCACAGAGAGACAAGATGGCTGACTCTTCATACTCGGGACTATCTCAGTAGTAATACTGGATATCGGAATCCCTGAGAGATCTGTTGCCGTGAATAAATGGGATTGATGTTAGTCCGGTCTATTGAATGAAGTCCTACGAGAAGACATCTACAACGTTGTTGTGTTAGAGAACGCACATTATTGGCATCTTAATGGGGGAAAGCCTGGCTGGGAGCTGTCAGCATCGGAAAAACGCATTTCTGTAACTGAGGAGAGATGTCTCTGGATCAGGAGGGGTTAATGACAAATCCTTCATATCTAAGTGGTCGGAAAACATTGGCGCTGAGGAGAGCTATTCCTTCTGCTCTGATCATATTCTGGAGAACTACAAGGACCGTCAACCACATTTTTAATCATTTTGACGCAACTTAGAACTAAGAAGAACCTTAAAGGGGTACTCCGCTGCCCCAGCGTTCGGAACATTTAGTGATGACACGCCATGACCCCTCAATGCAAGTCTATGGGAGGGGGCGTGGTGGCCGCCACGCCCCCTTCCATAGATTTGCATTGAGGGGTGTGGCCATGAGGTCATGACCCCCGCAGCTCGCACTTAGCGTTCGGAACTAAATGTTCCAAAAGCTGGGGCAGCGGAGTACCCCTTTAAAAAGGTATTCTCATCTTCCACACTGTCTTGAAAGGTAAATTAAGGCTTCCTTCTTATGTTGGCAGCCTTTGGCATGCTGGAAGTTGTAGTTTAGTGATGACATGCCATGACCCCTCAGTGCAAGTCTATGGGAGGGGGCGTGGCGGCCGCCACGCCCCCTTCCATAGATTTGCATTGAGGGGTTGTGGCCATGAGGTCACGACCCCCGCATCTCGCACTTAGCGTTCGGAACTAAATGTTCCGAAAGCTGGGGCAGCGTAGAGTACCCCTTTAAAAAGGTATTCTCATCTTCCACACTGTCTTAAGGTAAATCAAGGCTTCCTTCTTATGTTGGCAGCCTTTGGCATGCTGGAAGTTGTAGTTTGAAACAGCTGGAGGCACCCTGGTTGGGAACGACTGAATTACTGTATACTGAGGGGGGGACAAACCCTATAATCTAGGGTGACCACCTCCTGCATCTAAGGATCCAAAATGTCCCTGAAAGGTAAATCAAGGCTTCCCTCATATCTCAGCAGCCTTCGGCTGTCTGGGTACACAGGGAGTTGTAGTTTTGCAACTGCTGGAGGCACTTTTGTTGGGAAACACCTTATTACTGTATACTGAGAGGGGGGGGACAAGCCCTCTAATCTGGGGTGTCCAGCTTCTGCATCAGAGGATCCACACTGTCCCTGAAAGGTAAATCAAGGCTTATTTCATATCTTAGCAGCCTTTGGCTGTACGAGCATGCTGGAAGTTTTAATTTTGCAACAGCAGGAGGCACCCTCTTCCGTAGTTTCTTAGATCTAAGAACATTGCGGCATCTGCCGGCCTTACAGTCCGGGGTCTCTCTCCGACACATGAACATCTCTCCCCGCCTTTTCCTCAAAAGGAATGCAAAGTTTTCCAGCTATGAAAATTGCGGCAGCCGTGCCAAGTCCCGAGGGCCAAAGCTAACGGGTGCCGAAATTAAAATAGCAATCTGGAATATTAAAGCCTGGACATTTATCAAAGAGGATTGTTGGCCCCGGACATGTCGGAGAATGTTTTGCGCGTTCTACAAACCCAGAGTTGTGTACGGACACAGGCCGCAGTGTGGAGAGCCGGCGAACCGGCCAAGTCATTGAAGTGATGAGTTCTCAGAAGTGAAGGCTGAAGGCTTTTTTTAATCCAATTTGCTTGCAGTAAGGTGAAAGTGTCAGAGCTCAATGGGTGCACTTGGTCATTGCCCACACAAATACAGGAAGAGTCAACATCTTAAAGGGGTACTCCCCTGGACTTAACTTAGGAATCGGTCGCATGCTCCTGGCTCAGTAAAAAGACAGTTATCCATAACCTGGCATCGGTGTGTTTATTGCCCCGCTCCTGGCCCAGGAGAAGCTGTCTCCACCTTGGACCGTGTAGGTTAATGGTGCCCTGGCGTCACGATTTGACAAGTATATCTTGCACCCCCGTGTCACCACAAAACAAGATGCAATTTCTTAAGATTATCTATGTAAAGTGAAACTGTCAATAAAATAAAAAAGAGTTTTTATCGGTCGCGGTCTGAGACAGTCCTGGACAGTCCCATAGACTTACATTATGAGTCCGTCCTGGTAACATGACACAGAGCCGGGAGAGAACCCATTAAAGTGCGCACTCGTGAGCATTCAGACCCCTGACCGAATGAAACTTTTCATATATCTAAGCTTTTTTTCTTATGACTGTGTACGCCCTGGGAGGAAATGAGGGTGGCTTTAGAGAGGGATCCTGCCGTGACCCCGCTCCAAACCCAGCAGACCCCAGCTGATTTCAGTAGCTAGGGGCCACCATTTGAAAGTCTGCCTCACTCCTGGCGGCTATTTACCCTTTAGATCGCCTCTCGCAAAGTTGACAGCAGCATCTATGGGGGATCTTGGGGGAGCCTAATGCCTTACATTGGATCTTCTATTGATAGAGCTTGCCTAGGGCAGCCTCTATCAATAGAATGCAGATCTCACTGATCAATGCAAGACCTATTGCCTGCATTGACTCTCATGAGACATCTATTTATGGTTTATAAAAGTCCCCTAGGGGGACTAATAAAGTGCAAAATAAAATAAATGTATATATACAGTGGTCCCTCAACATATGATGGTAATCCGTTCCAAATGGACCATCGTTTGTTGAAACCATCGAGGGATCCGTGCAATGTAAAGTATAGGACAGTGGTCTACAACCTGCGGACCTCCAGATGTTGCAAAACTACAACACGCAGCATGCCCGGACAGCCGTTGGCTGTCCGGGCATGCTGGGTGTTGTAGTTTTGCAACATCTGGAGGTCCGCAGGTTGAAGACCACTGTTAGAGGAAGTTGTACTCACCGCTCATCCCCGCTGCCCTGGATGTCGCCGTCCATCGCTGTCGCCGTGTCCCTGAGGTGTCCCCGACACTCCGGCAAGGCCTCTGCTTCTCCGGCATCCGCGCTCTCCGTCGCCGCCATCACGTCGCTACGCACGCCGCTCCTATTGGATGACGGGACGGCGTGCGCAGCGACGTGATGACGCCGATGGAGAGCGCCGACGATGCAGGGGATCCCGAAGAGGACGCGCCGGAGCCCCGAGGACAGGTAAGTGATCGTCAGCGGACCACACGGGGCACTGTAAACGGCTATCCGGTGGCAGCTGAAGCAGTCTGCGCTGGAGGATAGCCGTTTATGCGATGGCCCCGACATACAAAAGCATCGTATGTTGAAATTATCGTATGTCGGGGCCATCGTAGGTCGAGGAGTCACTGTATATATATATATATATATATATATATATATATATATATATACAGTATATATATATATATATATATATATATATATATATATATAAAACCTCTAACAAATTAACCCCTTCCATATTAAAAGTTTAAATCCTCCCACTTTTACCATTTTTGAAATATTAAAAAACAGAAAAATAAATATATTTAATATATAATATTACTAATCCTGCAAGGTGAATGGCGTAAACAGAAACAAAATGCCTGAATTGCTGTTTATATTTTTGGTCACATCTAGAGATGAGCGAACTTACAGTAAATTCGATTCGTCACGAACTTCTCGGCTCGGCAGTTGATGACTTTTCCTGCATAAATTAGTTCAGCTTTCCGGTGCTCCCGTGGGCTGGAAAAGGTGGATACATTCCTAGGAGACTCTTTCCTAGGACTGTATCCACCTTTTCCAGCCCACGGGAGCACCTGAAGGCTGAACTAATTTACGCAGGAAAAGTCATCAACTGCCGAGCCGAGAAGTTTGTGACGAATCGAATTTACTGTAAGTTCGCTCATCTCTAGTCACATCACATCCCCCCCAAAAATTTTTTATAAAAGTGTGAAATCATACTACAACATTTTTGTTAATTATTATTATTAATTGATTGGTTATGGAAACCTTGCCTAGTTGCCGCCCCGGTTATGATGCCTCACTGGATTTAGGGGGTGAAGTGCCGCAGATGACGTATGCTGGGAATTTAGCTCTGGCGTGTGACCCTTGTAAAAACGTATTGTGAAATGTGAGGAATTCAGGCCTTGTCTAGTGATCCTGCGTTACAAAGCGTCGCGCACAGTTTGTTAGTGAATAGTCTAAATGTTTTTTGTGTGTAGAAATGTTCCCACCACTGTACAAGGTTTGTAGATTTACGTCCTTGACAGGAACATAGGTGCAACAATTTTCCCAAACATTCCCGAATATTTATCTTTATGACTGCAGGTAAATACAGTGGTCCCTCAAGTTACAATATTAATTGGTTCCAGGACGACCATTGTATGTTGAAACCATTGTATGTTGAGACTAGAGAGGAGCGAATTTACAGTAAATTCGATTCGTCACGAACTTCTCGGCTCAGCAGTTGATGCCTTATCCTGCATAAATGAGTTCAGCTTTCCGGTGCTCCGGTGGCCTGGAAAAGGTGGATACAGTCCTAGGAAAGAGTCTCCTAGGACTGTATCCACCTTTTCCAGCCCACGGGAGCACCGGAAAGCTGAACTAATTTATGCAGGATAAGTCATCAACTGCCGAGCCGAGAAGTTTGTGACGAATCGAATTTACTGTAAGTTCGCTCATCTCCAGTTGAGACCTGAACTCTATGGAAACCTGATAACAGGTTCTAAAGGCACCAAAATGTCATCCGAAAATTGGAAAAAGTGAGAATTAAAGAAAAATAAGTAGATAACTAATATAGATAAAGCAAATCCTTATATATAAAAGTAATAAAGATCTGCTGGGAGCTGTAAATCACTGTCTATGTCAGTGTTTCCCAAGCAGGGAGCCTCCAGCTGTTGCAAAACTACAACTCCCAGCATGCCCGGACAGCCAACAGCTGTCCGGGCATGCTGGGGGTTGTAGTTTTGCAACAGCTGGGGCCACCCTGCTTGGGAAACACTGGTCTATGTAGACTATGTAGAGCTTCTTCAGGGTCCTGTACAGTACACAGTGTCCTAAAAAGTAATGGAGTCACCCTCACCTGGTGTCCAAAGGAGCAGCTAACCCTGGTACAGGTAAAGTGTACAGAACATGTAATACCTCCCTGTACTGTAGGGGGCGCTACCAGACACCAGTCAGTGCATACGCTTCAGTAATACAGGTAAAGAGTACAGAACATGTAATACCTCCCTGTACTGTAGGGGGCGCTGCCAGACACCAGTCAGTGCATACACTTCAGCAATACAGGTAAAGAGTACAGAACATGTAATACCTCCCTGTACTGTAGGGGGCGCTACCAGACACCAGTCAGTGTATACACTTCAGTAATACAGGTAAAGAGTACAGAATATGTAATACCTCCCTGTACTGTAGGGGGCGCTGCCAGACACCAGTCAGTGCATACACTTCAGTAATACAGGTAAAGAGTACAGAACATGTAATACCTCCCTGTACTGTAGGGGACGCTACCAGACACCAGTCAGTGCATACACTTCAGTAATACAGGTAAAGAGTACAGAACATGTAATACCTCCCTGTACTGTAGGGGGCGCTACCAGACACCAGTCAGTGCATACACTTCAGTAATACAGGTAAAGTGTACAGTACATGTAATACCTCCCTGTACTGTAGGGGGCGCTACCAGACACCAGTCAGTGCATACACTTCAGTAATACAGGTAAAGTGTACAGTACATGTAATACCTCCCTGTACTGTAGGGGGCACTACCAGACATCAGTCAGTGCATACACTTAAGTAATACAGGTAATGAGTACAGAACATGTAATACCTCCCTGTACTGTAGGGGGTGCTACCAGACACCAGTCAATGCATGCATTTCAGTAATACAGGTAAAGAGTACAGAACATGTAATACCTCCCTGTACTGTAGGGGGCGCTACCAGACACCAGTCAGTGCATACACTTCAGTAATACAGGTAAAGTGTACAGAACATGTAATACCTCCCTGTACTGTAGGGGGCGCTACCAGACACCAGACAGTGCATACACTTCAGTAATACAGGGGTTTTGCCAGTAAATGCCCATTCTGATTGGTTGGTTCTTCCGGCCATTGACAGGTACCACAGATCTGGACTGTCCGTACATTGTATGTTGAGTCTGGTTTCAACTTACGATGGTCCAGAAAAGACCATTGTATGTTGAAACTATTGTATGTTGAGACCATTGTAAGTTGAGGGATCACTGTAGTCGCTGTCTTTAAAAGGATTTCCCTCTATGTCAGCCATGGGAAATGCCAGTCCTGGGGGCCACTCTGCTGGCACACGAGCCCAGGGCCAACGCTGCAACTAGGGTTGTCCATTTCCTGCAAAATGTAGCCCCACTCCACTCCGCTGTCTGTAACATGGCGTCCTATGGAGGAGCATGGGACATACACATCCTACCTACCCCGCCTGTACTATATACAGTCTACATACATTAGGGTCCTATATGCAAAGGGTAAACTACCTAGAGGGGGGGTCCTCTATACGGGGAGGGGGGGCAAAGCTACCTGCAGGGAGTTCTATATACGACTGTTGAGACCCAATTAGTTCCTGGCAGGCTATAACTACCCCTCCCCCTTATTACAATAAATAATTAAATAATAACTGACACAACAACAATTGAACATTTCCGTGGGTGGGGATCGGCCACAGCTTTATTTATAAAAAATTACTTATATAAATAACAATTTAATTGTAACAAAGACACCGATTGGCTTCTTACCAACCCCAGAGGTGCTGCCACACCGTCCTGTGTGGAGGTCTACCCCGGGTTGACCCCGATTTCACCGTCTTCTTACCGCCAAACTGTGACTTACAATAAACAGACATACAAAAAAGGGAGGGAGGGCAAAACTCCGGGTCCTGGGCAGATTGAGGGGGGAAGGGAGACACTCCAGCTATAAATACCCAGGGGAGGGCCCCTGAAAGCCCGGGAAACTATTAAACCCCTGATTGGTGCACTCCTTCCCCCCCCACCCACGGGACATACCACTATAGTTACCGACAAGTCTTACAGGCGGGGGAGGGGGCTAAAAACCTTGCCTGTATATTTCTTAACCCCTTAACTGCTCACCAGTCAGGGGGCAAGCTAGTTATGCACAGCTTGCCCCTCCATACCCCACAGCCTCCCTGAGTATTGTTACTGACCATGTCCGTCCCTTTATGACCACAGTGTCCCCTGTATCTTCTGATAATACTTCCAGCAGGATAATGCCCCATGTCACATGACATCATCTCATACAGGACAATGAGGTCACATGACATCATCTCATACAGGACAATGAGGTCACATGACATCATCTCATACAGGACAATGAGGTCACATGACATAATCTCATACAGGACAATGAGGTCACATGACATCATCTCATACAGGACAATGAGGTCACATGACATCATCTCATACAGGACAATGAGGTCACATGACATCATCTCATACAGGACAATGAGGTCACATGACATCATCTCATACAGGACAATGAGGTCACATGACATAATCTCATACAGGACAATGAGGTCACATGACCATCTCATACAGGACAATGAGGTCACATGACATCATCTCATACAGGACAATGAGGTCACATGACATCATCTCCTACAGGACAATGAGGTCACATGACTCCAATGGCCTCCACAGTCACCAGATCTCATCCAATAGATCACCGCTGGGATGTGGTGGAACCGGAGATTCTCATCATGGATCCGACAAATCTACAGCAACTGTGTGATGTCATCATGTCCATATGGAGGAACTGTGTGATGTCATCATGTCCATATGGAGGAACTGTGTGATGTCATCATGTCTATATGGAGGAAATGTGTGATGTCATCATGTCCATATGGAGGAACTGTGTGATGTCATCATGTCCATATGGAGGAACTGTGTGATGTCATCATGTCCATATGGAGGAACTGTGTGATGTCATCATGTCTATATGGAGGAACTGTGTGATGTCATCATGTCTATATGGAGGAAATGTGTGATGTCATCATGTCCATATGGAGGAACTGTGTGATGTCATCATGTCCATATGAAGGAACTGTGTGATGTCATCATGTCCACATGGAAGAACTGTGTGATGTCATCATGTCCATATGAAGGAACTGTGTGATGTCATCATGTCCATATGGAAGAACTGTGTGATGTCATCATGTCTATATGGAGGAACTGTGTGATGTCATCATGTCTATATGGAGGAACTGTGTGATGTCATCATGTCCATATGGAGGAACTGTGTGATGTCATCATGTCCATATGAAGGAACTGTGTGATGTCATCATGTCCATATGAAGGAACTGTGTGATGTCATCATGTCCATATAGAAGAACTGTGTGATGTCATCATGTCCATATGAAGGAACTGTGTGATGTCATCATGTCCATATGGAAGAACTGTGTGATGTCATCATGTCCATATGAAGGAACTGTGTGATGTCATCATGTCCATATAGAAGAACTGTGTGATGTCATCATGTCCATATGAAGGAACTGTGTGATGTCATCATGTCCATATGGAAGAACTGTGTGATGTCATCATGTCCATATGAAGGAACTGTGTGATGTCATCATGTCCATATAGAAGAACTGTGTGATGTCATCATGTCCATATGGAAGAACTGTGTGATGTCATCATGTCCATATGGAAGAACTGTGTGATGTCATCATGTCTATATGGAGGAACTGTGTGATGTCATCATGTCTATATGGGGGAACTGTGTGATGTCATCATGTCCATATGGAGGAACTGTGTGATGTCATCCTGTCCATATAGAAGAACTGTGTGATGTCATCATGTCTATATGGAAGAACTGTGTGATGTCATCATGTCTATATGGAGGAACTGTGTGATTTCATCATGTCTATATGGAGGAACTGTGTGATGTCATCATGTCCATATGGAGGAACTGTGTGATGTCATCATGTCCATATGGAGGAACTGTGTGATGTCATCATGTCTATATGGAGGAACTGTGTGATGTCATCATGTCCGTATGGAGGGACATTTCCAGCCCCTTGTAGAATATATAAAGGGGGTCTGACTTAGGACTAACATGGTGTACCTAACGACGTGCTCAAAGGATAGGGGATAAGATGTCTGATCACTGGGGTCCAGCTGCTGGGACTCCCAAGATCTCCATTATATTATGTTCAAAATGCTAGGTTTGGGGGGCTGTGGTCGTAATGCCATGTCGCCTCTTCACTTCACACCACGCCCCCCTCCCACAGACATGAATGGAGGGGGCGTCCGGACCCCCGCGATCAGACATCTTATACCCTATCCTTTGGATAGGGGATAAGATGTCTAGCAGCGGAGTACCCGTTTAGTGCTTCCAGCTGGCCCCGTTGGCTCTTTACCATTCATACATTTCCTTCTTCTCCTCCCGCCATTCATCATCTGATCTCAGCCTCTCAGATCAGCGCCGGTTAAGTGCGCAGCTTTCTCTGCTCTCCCGAAGTTCATCACGCGGCGCTCGCTTATCAATAAAACATGCAGATTACCGGATTGTTTTCCCCTTTGGCAGAACGATGATTAAGTCAGTCCGCACCAGACAACTGCGCGGACTGCAGAGTGCCCGGCCGAAATCCCATAAATCACAGAACGCGCCGCTGACGTGCTGGAATGCGAATATTGACGGATCGAAATATTGATTGGTTAATGGCTTTTCATTATTACTATTAGCAACGTCGCATTGGAAAAGTTGGATATTTAGAATGTGTTTACTAGAACCATCGAACGGAAAGTTTGGGATGGGAAACGCCGTTGATACCGGCAGTCCACCAATTCTAGTATACTTATGAACTTAAAGGGGTACTCCGGTGGGAAATATGTTTTTCCAAATCAACTGGAAAGAAAGTTCTACAGAATTGTAAATGGCTTCTATATAAAAATCTTAATGCTTCAGTACATTAGCTGCTGTATGCTCCAGAGGAAGTTGTGTAGTTCTTTCCAGTCTGACCACAGTGCTCTCTGCTGACGCCTCTGTCCGTGTCAGGAACTTTCCAGAGCAGGAGAGGGTTTGCTATGGGGATTACTACCTGGAGGTGCCATTTTTAGCCTTTTCCATAATAAGGAAAGAACAAGGGGGGAGATTTATCAAAACCTGTGAAGAGAAAAAGTTGACCAGTTGTCCATAGCAACCAATCAGATTGCTTCTTTCATTTTGAAAAGGAAAATGAAAGAAGCGATCTGATTGGTTGCTATGGACAACTGGTCAACTTTTCCTCTGCACAAGTTTTGATAAATCTCCCCCAAGGTCTTCACACTGGTGAAGAGGAATACCCCATATTTGTTGAAATTTTTAGATTTTTGTAACCATTTTTCTGTTCTTCTTTGAGAAGAAAAAAAAATATAGAATATATACTAAATAGTCCTGAAGCTAGTTGTCCCATCAAATGTGCCCAAGCAATAATAAGGTGTATACTCACCTGCTTAGGTCCCCCGCCACTACCATCCTGACAGTGCCCATTACCCGGTGTTCCAAGAGACATCTTGACACAAGGAAGTACCCACTTGGCTAAGGAGAGTCACTGCATCCACCAGTGATTGGTTGAGCAGGCACTTTCTTGTGTCGAGACGTCTCCTGGAAGTCCTGATCAGCAGGGATCAGGCTGGGATCGAATGCCCAGTAGGACCACTTTTTAACATACAACGAAACAGTGGGACCAAATCTTAAAGGGGTACTCCATTGCTAGGCATCTTCTACTCTATCCTTTGGAGGCTGTGGTTGTGACGTTACGCCACTCCCCCTCCCATTGACATAAATGGAGGGGGTTTGGCGTGAAGTCAAGACCACGGCCTAGAAGACGTGAGCAGCAGGGATTGGCCAGGATGAAATGCCCAGTAGGACCACTTTTAACCATAAAAAGAAACGGTGGGACCAAACCTTTAACGGGTACTCCGTTTTTAGAGATCTTACCCCCTATCCAAAGGATAGAGGATAAGATGTCTGATTGGGGAGAGTCCGGTCGCTGGGACACGCGCAATCTCTGTACAGACACTTGGCCGTCTGAACATTATGTCCACAACGTTGGGTTCAGAAGGCCGTGGTCGTGACATCAAACCATGCCCCCTTGTGACGTCACGCCACATCCCATCCATTCATGTCTATGGGAGGGGGTGTGACAGCCGTGACATAGACATGAATGGGGGGGACATGGCGTGGCGTCAGGACCACGGCCTCCCAAACCCAGTGTTCTGAACATAATGTCCAAAACGACAGTGTCTGCATGGAGATCGCGGGGAAGTCCCAGCGGCCGGACCCCCATCTGGATAGCGGATAGGATGTCTAGCAACAGAGTACCCCTTCACTATAGGGCTCACTTATTTTGCTGATAGAGTCAAGGAAACCATCTATTAGTATTGTACTAATGACATTTACGTGGATCCACGTGGCTCTAATTTATCCCCAGAAGCTTTAGACCCTAAAATGTAGCTGTTGGGTTTGTTCCTCGCCCCCCTCTGAGGTTCTCCTCCACTAAATATGTACCGGTTGAGGTGTTTCTGGACCCTATGATGTCTAAAGTAAGCAGAAAGCTGGAAAGCGACCCGGCGTGCCACAAACCACATCGGTTTGGAAATACAGCTCCCGAGTCTCGGGATCCTGTTTCATTCCGAGCCAGGGATGTGACCAGTTTTCCTTTGAGGGATGCGATGGACAGAGGGTCCAGTGTACACAGGAAGGTCAGAGCCCCTTGGACGGTTTCCTGGAGCAAAAACACATCTATGTTTAGTCACGGAGAGGTGAGTGTCCATCAAGACTACGGCTTCTTTACCCAGAACCGCAGAGGAGATTCGTAAACAACTACTCAAACCGGATGAATATGGGGCGAGAAGCCAACATGGTGGGAACATTCAGTGGACGTCGGTTCTTATATACGCAACGACATCAAGGATATTATTATCAATAAGAAATCTTGGGGTCTCTGTGGGTTATTAGAATAGGTAAAAAAACATTCAATACCCCCAAGTAAAGAGACAAGGTATAAACCTGCATCTAGACAGGAGGTTCTAGGACTTCTGGGACAGCTTGGCCCAACCAAAATAAGAACGTTCCTTAATGTCCTCCTTAGAAATACTCTGAGCTTTAGGATTGTTGGCCCATGATGAAGTCTGGAGGAACCTCATGAGACCTTCTTACTACAGTCCCAGATAAGGACAACTATCCTTCATATACAACATATATACAATAACACATATATACAATAATACATATATACAATAACACATATATACCATACAACATATATACCATACAACATATATACTATAACACATCTATACAATAATACATATATACAATAACACATATATACAATAACACATATATACAATAACACATATATACAATAACACATATATACAATAACACATATATACCATACAACATATATACTATAACACATCTATACAATACAACATATATACTATAACACATATATACCATACAACATATATACACTCCTAGCAGGCTATAACTACCCCTCCCCCTTACTACAATAATTAATTAAATAATAACTGACACAACAACAATTCAACATTTCCGTGGGTGGGGATCGGCCACAGCTTTATTTATAAAATTACTTATATAAATAACAATTTAACTGTAACAAAGACACCGATTGGCTTCTTACCAACCCGAGAGGTGCTGCCACACCGTCCTGTGTGGAGGTCTACCCCGGGTTGACCCCGCTTTCACCGTCTTCTTACCGCCAAGCTGTGACTTACAATAAACAGAGATACAAAAAAGGGAGGGAGGGCAAAACTCCGGGTCCTGGGCAGATTGAGGGGGGAAGGGAGGCACCACAGCTATAAATACCCAGGGGAGGGCCCCTGAAAGCCCGGGAAACTATTGAACCCCTGATTGGTGCACTCCTTCCCCCCACCCATGGGACATACCACTATAGCCACTGGCAAGTTTTACAGGTGGGGGAGGGGGCTAAAACCTTGCCTGTATATTTCTTAACCCCTTACTGCTCACCAGTCAGGGGGCAAGCTAGTTATGCACAGCTTGCCCCACCAGACTGTTGAGACCCAATTAGCTCCTAGCAGGCTATAACTACCCCTCCCCCTTACTACAATAATTAATTAAATAATAACTGACACAACAACAATTTAACTTTTCCGTGGGTGGGGATCGGCCACAGCTTTATTTATAAAATTACTTATATAAATAACAATTTAACTGTAACAAAGACACCGATTGGCTTCTTACCAACCCGAGAGGTGCTGCCACACCGTCCTGTGTGGAGGTCTACCCCGGGTTGACCCCGCTTTCACCGTCTTCTTACCGCCACGGAGGAGACCAGTTAGCCCTACACTGGGCTCCGACCCCCACCCAAGAGATACTGGATAGCCAACACCTGGGGCCACTTCAGCCCCCCGGACACACCCAACACATTTCCTCTCCAGGAAATCCGCTCAACACATTTCCTCTCCAGGAAATCCGCTCAATACATTTCCTCTCCAGGAAATCCGCTCAATACATTTCCTCTCCAGGAAATCCGCTCAATACATTTCCTCTCCAGGAAATCCGCCCAACACATTTCCTCTCCAGGAAATACACCCAACACTTTTCCTCTCCAGGAAATCAGAGGTACCTGCCGCCAGGACCATTTTTTTTTTATTTTTTTTATTTTTTTTATTTTTTTAATTAAATAACTCGTGTGAACTCCACTCTCAGACTCGCCCATACAGCGAAGAGTGCCGCAGCACGCGTACCACCTCGTGGAAAGCCGCTCTCAAAACAAAAACACATATGGGAAAAATCAAACTGGGCAAAAATAGCAACACAACATGCAGATCGCCCGTGCCCCATGCACAGCGCTACCCTCTCCGGAAACCCAGCCACCTCCGCCGGCCCCGATACAAAAAGAGAGCAAATCCCGAACTCACAAAAACCCCATCCTAACAAAGAAAAGCCAAAACCCAAAACAGACAAAAAACCTGGAACTGAATAATCGGGGGCGGGGAGCAAAAGAAAAAGGGGGAGGGGCCCCACCACCGCCCAGGCAACAATAGGAGGACAATGGAAAAAACAGTCATCCGCGGACCCTCATGCAGCACAAGCTGCGTGACCCCGATCGCCTAAGCAGTCTCGGACCGACGGGCCTTTTTTTTTTTTTATTTATTTATGTATTTATTTATTTTTTACTTTTTCCGTGAAACCACAAGATAGGTGCCCAAAAACACAGACACCCAAGTCCCATGGAAGGGGACGAGGAGAAAGGAAGTGCCCCATCCACATAGCCCCGAAAAAAGCTAACGCAAAACCTCGGATCAGAGAAAACGACGCAAAAGCGACAACCAAAAAACCCGACCCGCAGCCGCCTCCAAGCGACCCAAAAACTGATAGGAAAAACCGGTCGCCGACAGCAAGGCCACCCACTCACGGGCCCAGCCCCTAGGTATACACCAACCGCAAAACAGAAAAGAAAACACCCCCGCCATGTGCCATGCGGCAACCGCACCCCACTGGATCGCAGCACAGCGGGAAAGCCACCCAATTTTTTTTTTTTTTTTTTTTATTAGCAGGTGATTCACATGAACAGGTGAAGATACCCAGCGTCACATACTAAGAATGTTATTTGGATTCACGGAGAACACAGTCCAAATCTCGAACCTCCTTAGAGAGGTGACACAGCAGTTAACGTCCATTAACACAACCTATTAAAACGAAATAGGAAATCAAACATCAGAGCCTCGTAAGGTTACCACAAGGGGCATTCCAGGTATGAAAAACAAATCCCCTATCCACAGACCATTGGGAACCTCCGGGAACCTCCTCGGCTGTAGACATCCCGGCCTCCACACCAACACCAACCACTCGCAAGCGCCTTACCGTGAGTCGCAGGACCCACCAAAGCGGACCAAGAAATACACCACTCTGCACAATGACACATGGGCCAGCCACACAAGCAAACCTTCCAACTCCACCCAAGGGAGCAACCTCCGGAACCACTGCCAGAGAAAACGGGACAAAGCATCAACACCCAGTACCGACCCCAAGGAGCATAGCCCCAAAATAACTCGTAACTCCAAACAGCGAAGAACTGGGTGCAACAAACCGAGCACAGGAAGAAAGACGAAAAAGAGATAATAGCAGAGACAACGCCCCGAATGTCAGACCGACAACACACCACGATCACTCAAATCACACCCTAGAAAAGAAGAAAAGTATCACCAAATTAGAGCGCAACCAAGCGCAAAAGAGTCCTCTTGAGTCTGGCGCCATAGACCGCTCGGCCATGTTTTAGGGGCCACGCCAACCCACACAGTACCGTTACAATTCTAGAACATGAGCTGCCGAAGCGAGCACCCAAAGTCCCACAACCAATACCAAGGGAAAAACGCATACAAAACCCAAGCGTGGCAGAAACCCCCCGACTACTAAGACCCAGGGGTAAACCACCCCGCAGCACCACTGGGAAAACCAAACACCACACCAACAACCAACCAAACCAGCCACATCTGAGAACAGAGCAAGCTCCCCGTGAGCCGCAACCGGGGACTGAAAGCAGGCCTGTCCACTGCACAACTCACGAAAAAACCCCAAGCAACCGAAACGTCAGCCATTAGCGCACCCGGGGCACATATGCAGGGGCACAGACACCACACACCCTCGGCAGCCAGAGACAACCTGCAGGAAAAAACTCCGCCCAGAACCATAGTCCCCGTGTAACATTCAGTAAATTAGCAAGGACCGGAACCAGGGCACCTACAAGCCCAGAGGAAACCAAAAACAGAATTTTTTATTTTTATTTTTATTTTATTTTTTTTTTAATTTATTTATTTATTTTTTTAAACTTTTGAACGCAATCACTCCCTAACCACAGGAAAGCAGCAGACCAACACCAACGCGGCATGCGGAAGCCATGCTAATCTTTACTGTATCGTTCCAATTATAACATACGTGCTGCCGAAGCGAGCACAAAATATGGAACACTTCACAAAGTTGCATGTCAGCCTTGCAGCAATAAACCACACCCCAACAAGCGTAGAGCACTGGAGAATCACCCTCCGGAATACCACCACGAAAAGAACTCACAAGGGTGGACAAACGGCTACTCAAGCGAAACCTACCCACTGAAGACTCAAGCAAAATCTACCCACCGCCACATCAGCTAAAGCACCCAGCACAACATACAGGAGTCGCAGCAGAGAGAGACTGCAACCAAGATGGAGAGATAAACCAAACAAAGGAAGAGAAAACCAAAAGAAACAAAACCGTAACTCGGTGGCAACCATTGATCCAGGATAAGGAACAAGCCTCGGGAGCGAAGTCCGCCAAAACCCGGCCACCCAGAGGTTAAGGCCAAAAGACCACTCACCCAAGTGCACACCGCGCAAGATGAAACCCTACCAAAGCACCCCGCCAAGAAGAGACTTACCCAACTCACCACCAGAGACCAAAACAGACATACATCCATATCCGAGCCCCAAACACAACAAACACACGGGAACAAAAGGACGAACACTAAACAGAACGTAGCCATAAGCACACAAACCGGGGAAGGGGCCAAGCCCCACAGCAGAACACTCACCAATTCCAGAAGATGGAGAAGCACAACAGCTGGAGGGACCACTACACCACTGCCGCAGGCATGGGACAAGGCACGCTGGAGACCGCCGGGTAGCAGGCACTCGGCCGCCGCCCGAAACGGTGCTGGAAACCATGCCGGGAAACCAACAGTAGAGGACTCCGAGGCACTGTATGAGGCAGAGGAGGATGAGGGAGAACCACTGCGGGAAGAACCGAAAACACCTACTCCCTGCAGGTGAGCAGAAGGTCCAAAAATAAATAAATAAATAAAAAATAATAAATAAATAAATAAATAAAAACGCCGCCTCCCAGGGCCAGAGCGAGAGCGGCGACGAATAATTCTATGCTCCCATCCGGCCCCAGAGGGGGAAGAGCAACATGAAATCAGGGGAGCACTCCCTACCCCTCCACGGGGGGCACTGGAGAGGCAGGAGGAAGAAGGACAGCAGCGGCAGCAGGGGGGGGGGAAGGGGGGGTTGGGAACTTGAGACGGGGAGGTGATGGGGAGGCGGGGGGGGGGGCGTGGCTGCAAGGATATGGGGAGCACTAGAAAAGCAGGGGGAGATAAGGGGGGGGGCGCTAGTGTGGTGGGGGTAAGGAGCTGGGTGAATGAGTGGGGACGATATGAGGGCTCATACAGTTTGCGCCGTGATCTGAAGTCGTACGTGGTACCAGCGTCATTTTGATCAGATGATGAGATCACTGTTTATACATATTTACAGTACAAAAAGCGATAAAAAAAAAAAAAAAAAAAAAAAAAACACGCTAATTAGGACTGTGAAATATGTTTATTCAATTATTTATATTTGTAGCTATTTATGTATCGTATTTATTTAATAATTTCTTATTTTTTAATTATTTTTAATTTTATTTTTTTTTTATGTATTAAATTATCTATTTTATTTCTTTTTAATTTTTTTTTATTTTTTTTATTTTTAATTTTTTTTTTTTTTATATATTTATTTATTTAAATTTTTTTTTTTTTTTTTTTTTTGCACATACGCCATAGACGGAGCGCTTCAATTGATGATATATTGTTATATTTCGGTCATGTACGCACGTGGCGATACCAAATATGTGTGTGTTTGTTACAATATACAGTACTTAATTTATGTGCACACACACACATATACATATATATATATATATATATACACATATACATACATATATACACATATATACATACAAACTTTTATTGAAAGGGTTAAACTTAACTGTTGAAATCTTTTTTTTTTTTTTGCACTGACATAGCTCCCACAGGGGGCTATAACGCTGCACTCACTGAACCTGACACTGATCACTTGCCATGTATGAACATGGCAACGATCAGTGCTAACAACGATCGATTGCTCAAGCCTGAACTTCAGGCTTGTAGCAATCAATCACGAGCGGACGCGCAGGAGGCAGGTGAGTGACCCTCCTGCTGCGTCCCAGCTGATCGGGACATCGCGATTTTATCGCGATGGTCCCGATCAGCCCGACTGAGCAGCTGGGATGCTTGCAATGTCACTTTCAGACGCGGCGATCAACCTTGATCGCCACGTCTAAAGATGCAATGCCGGACATCTGCCCGATCGGCGATGTCCGGCATAGCATGAGTCCTGGTTGCTAATAGCAACCGGGACTCACGGCTATGATGCGCGCTCGCCTTAGGAGCGCGCATTACAGCTGGGGACGCGCAAATGGACGTTAATAAACGTCCATTTGCGCAGGAAAAAGGGGAGGTTAAGCCAGCAGCAGTCACCCAGGGGCCGCCCCCTCTAGAGACGGAGGGGACAACAGGGGAAGGGGACAAGAAGGAAACCAGAGCATGCTCATAAGGAGCACGTCTGGGGAGAGGGATCAAGGTACAGGCAGGGGAGAGGGCTCGGGGCAGGGAAGAGGGCAAAAGGAGCGGGTGGGACAGGCCGCACAGGGACTACAGGGGAAAGGAGAGCGGGACTGAGGAGAGGTCCACCAGCCTCCCGAACCCAACACCGGCGCAACAGGAGGGGAGGCCAGCTCAGCCACAAGGGAGCATGCCAGCCCTCACCCTCCTGCTCCATCCAGGCCATAAATAAGGGGCAGTAACATACCAACCAGCAGACAAAACTCCGGGTCCTGGGCAGATTGAGGGGGGAAGGGAGGCACCACAGCTATAAATACCCAGGGGAGGGCCCCTGAAAGCCCGGGAAACTATTGAACCCCTGATTGGTGCACTCCTTCCCCCCACCCATGGGACATACCACTATAGCCACTGGCAAGTTTTACAGGTGGGGGAGGGGGCTAAAACCTTGCCTGTATATTTCTTAACCCCTTACTGCTCACCAGTCAGGGGGCAAGCTAGTTATGCACAGCTTGCCCCACCATAAAACATATATAAAATACAACATATATACAATAACACATATATAAAATACAACATATATACAATAACACATATACAATACAACATATATACAATAACACATATATATATAATAACACATATATACAACATACATACATACAATACAACATATATACAATAACACATATATACCATACAACATATATACAATAACACACATATATATATATATATATATATATATATATAATAACACATATATACAATACAACGTATATACAATAACACATATATATATATATATAATAACATATATATACAATACAACATATATACAATAACACATATATACAATACAACATATATACAATATCACATATATACAATACAACATATATACAATATCACATATATACAATATCACATATATACAATATCACATATGTACAATCCCACATATATACAATACAACATATATACAATATCACATATATACAATAACACATATATACAATATCACATATATACAATACAACATATATACAATATCACATATATACAATACAACATATATACAATATCACATATATACAATAACACATATATACAATATCACATATATACAATATCACATATATACAATCCCACATATATACAATCCCACATATATACAATCCCACAAACATTCACATTTACACTATTGAACCCCTTGCTGGAGTCGATGGGTGCCCTAACCATTGATGGCAATGCAGTCCGTGCAGATTTCTACCGATAAGAACCAACATGTTCATGTCCGGAATTGAAATTTCCATGGCAGAATTTTCTGCTGCGGAAATAGTGTGCACAATGCAGCAGAAGACAATGGGAGGCTGCTGCAGCGGAATTCCTGAGCATATTTTTCCTGCCGGATTCCAGTCAGAAAATCTGACTTGAACTTGGCCTAACTAGACTGGACTGGACAGCTAACGACTGCTGAGATGAGGGGGAAGCCTTGATTTATCTTTCAGGGACAGTGTAGATGCTCTGCAGGAGGCAGGCAGGCAGTTGTAATTTTGCAACAGCTGGAGGTACCCTGGTTGGGAAACGCTGTTACAGCTCTTAATAATAACAATTTTTGTATCCCCTTATCAGTATGCTGGGAGTTGTAGTTTCGCTCCAGCGAGAGGCACCCTGGTTGGACTACACTTCTATACACATTGTGCAGCAGCAGATTGTTGAGCGAACGAGATGTGCGCAGCTATTTGTGATCTTCAGTGGGATCTTCAGGCTCGGGTCTTTGTAATAGAATCATGGCCCGTAAATCACTAACGCAAATAATCGAATGAAGACGACAAATGAAGTTAAATGTTGTATAAAAATGAAATCAGGACAACGTTATAGTCTTGTTAGGATACGGGCACCCAGTGGGCTCAATGCCTGGGGCGATCTATTCTAAGCAATAAGCAATTATAAAAAAAAAAAAAATTTTAAAAAAATAAACATTTATTTATTCATTCATTTATTTTTATTTATTCTTATTTTTATTTATTTATATATGTATTTATTTATATGTACGGCCCCTTTACTTAATTGTTGGGGGCACGTCTCCCGTTTACACCTGGAAACACGTGATGATTTTTAGGGCCGCGCAATCCCAGGGATCAGCAGATTGCTCGTTCCTCAACTGATCCTTTACACAGGACAATGATCAACCTGTTCAATTTTTTTTGTGTGGGGGGCAGTCCTTTTTGAGATTTAAAGGGCTACTCTGGCGGAATTTTTTTTCAAATTTTTTAATTTTTTTTATATCAACTGGTGGCAGAAAGTTATACAGATTTGTAAATTACTTCTATAATAAAATCTTAATCCTTCCAGTACTTATCAGCTTCTGTATGCTCCACAGAAAGTTGTGTAGTTCTTTCCAGTCTGACCACAGTGCTCTCTACTGACACCTCGGTCCCTGTTAGGAACCGTCCAGAGTAGGAGCAAATCTGCTCTGGACAGTTCCTTACACGGACAAAGGTGTCAGCAGAGAGCACTGTGGTCAGACTGGAAAGGACTACACAACTTCATGTGGGGCAAACAGCAGCTAATAAGTACTGGAAGGATTAAGATTTTTATATAGAAGTAATTTACAAATCCACACAACTTTCCGGCACCAGTTGATTTAAAAACTTTTTATTTTCCTCAGAGTACCCCTTTAAATATCCCTCAAAAAATCGTAGTGTGATCATAGCCATACGGCTAACTTCTATGGATTTTACTGGAGCAAATCTGCATCTTTTCAAACTTGTGTGTTTTTACCCTTCGGGTAAGGAATGTTTCGAGATTCTGTGTGTAGCAGGTGCCGCCAGAATGAATCAGCTCTATGACCGTGCGGACATGCTCCGTCCTCATTAACATCTATGCAGTTCCACGCAGAATTCCCACAAAAGAATTGACATTTTTGCACAGTGCTGCGGAATCCCATTGGGGGCTGCTGGTTCGAAATCTCCATAGTGTGAACAGGCCTAAAGGAGAACAGTACCTAGACATCTCCTATGCAAAGGATAGGGGATAAGATGCCTGATCGCAGGGGGTCCGGCCACTGGGACCCTGCATGATCTCCAGGTCAGCACCCGACATTCTGAACATTTATGTTTAGAATACCGGGTTCGGGTGACCATGATCATGATGTCACGCCCCCTCCCCTACATTCATGTCTATGGGAGGGGGCGTGATGCCTGTGGTCGCTCGTCACGCCCTCTCCCATAGACATTTATGGAGTGGGTGTGGTCAGGGGAGGGGCACGGCACTTGTGGTCACTCGCCACGCCCCCTCCTATAGACATGAATGGAGGGGGCATGGGAGGGGCATGGCACTTGTGGTCACTCACCACGCCCCCTCCTATAGACATGAATGGAGAGGGCATGGGAGGGGCATGGCACTTATGGTCACTCGTCACACCCCCTCCTATAGCCATGAATGGAGAGGGCATGGGAGGGGCATGGCACTTGTGATCACTCACCACGCCCCTTCCTATAGACATGAATGGAGAGGGCATGGGAGGGGCATGGCACTTATGGTCACTCGCCACACCCCCTCCTATAGCCATGAATGGAGAGGGCATGGGAGGGGCATGGCACTTGTGGTCACTCACCACGCCCCTTCCTATAGACATGAATGGAGAGGGCATGGGAGGGGCATGGCACTTGTGGTCACTCACCACGCCCCTTCCTATAGACATGAATGGAGAGGGCATGGGAGGGGCATGGCACTTGTGGTCTCTCACACCCCCTCCTATAGCCATGAATGGAGAGGGCATGGGAGGGGCATGGCACTTGTGGTCACTCACCACGCCCCTTCCTATAGACATGAATGGAGAGGGCATGGGAGGGGCATGACACTTGTGGTCACTCACCACGCCCCTTCCTATAGACATGAATGGAGAGGGCATGGGAGGGGCATGGCACTTGTGGTCACTCACACCCCCTCCTATAGCCATGAATGGAGGGGCATGGCACTTGTGGTCACTCACCGCACCCCCTCCCATAGACACGAATGGAGGGGACATGGCTCCCAAACCCAGCGTTCTAAACATAAATGTTCAGAACGCCGGGGTGGCGGGCCGGTGATTGCGGGGGGGTACCACGGGACCCCCCGCGATCAGACATCTTATTCCCTATCCTTTGAGGACTGGTTTGGTGACCCCTATGATACCTGTGTATGTTCAGGTTTGTTGTGTAGCAGATCAGACGACCATTACACTTCCCATACTAGACAAGAGCAGTGTGTGCCGTAACAGCGATCAGTCATTCTTTCCATGCTGGATTACAGAGCTGTGTTTGCAGTGCGGCTATTCATAGCGAGACAAAGTGTATATACTGGGCCCATTCTGGGCTGGAGGTTGTGTAGTCCTGGTAATTCATTCCGGCACGAGTACAGAGAGCTGAGTTCCGTACTGAAGATGAACAATGAGCGTCCTTTAGTCCTCTTTAAATATTGCAAAACTACAACTCCCAGCATGCCCAGACAGCCATCGGCTGTCTGGGCATGCTGGGAGTTGTAGTTATGCAACATCTGGAGGGCCAAAGTTTATAGACCACTAATTTTAAAGAAAAATAAGTCTTTCCAAAATCGCTGTAACCTTGGTAATTTTTCTTTATTTGCAATATCAGGTTACACACAAACTACATTTTGCACAAGTTTTCCTCTCTGCAGGCTCCGTCTATGATTTCTTACCCAGAAGAGAGGAGCCTGCTTCCTTATATTTCTATAGCACACCCTCAGAAGCCGCAGCAGCATAGAGGACATTATAGAGCAGCAGTGAGCAGTGTAAGCTATGAATCCATCCCTTGGTGAAATGTATTACTTACAGTTAGTTCTTGTGTAAGCTCTTTGCTGTCTCTGTGTGCTCCTGTTCTCGGACCACACTCCCCTTCCCATCTCCCTCCACGCCCCTCTACTCTCCATAGACTTGTAGGGGCAGCATGTAACCTGATCTTTGAGTGAGCAGTTAGTCTCCCTTGTTGACACGGAGGAACTGGTTGGTGGAAAGAAGCTTGATAAGAGGAGAAAGAAGCCTTTTTCTCTCATAAGACTTATTACAAATGTTCTTACATTCATTTATACCAGGGGTCTCCAAACTGTGGACCTCCAGATGTTTCAAAACTACAACTCCCAGCATGCCCGGACAGCCAAGGACCCCTATTGCGCAAAAGTGAGAGAAAAAGAACCAAAGACGGACATGTCTTGGCATAGTGGAGAGAAGAGAATGCTATACAGTATGTCTTGATTGGCCAGTAAGGAAAAAGAAGTACCTGTGTGTGTAATACTGGCAAACAGTACCATTTTGGTGTGATGTGACTTTGCAATCCATTTTTCTTCATTTTTTCTGACATTAGATGTGCCCAAAAATCTGCAATTCTGGCGTCTGGTATTTTATTTTTATGTTTACACCATTCCATTCACAGCGCATGATCATAAACATTATATTTTAAGAGATCTAACATTTCCTCACAGGGCGATATCAATAGGGGGATTAAAATAAATTTATAAGGCAGAAGGGCCAAATATATATTAAAACATTTTTATTATTATTTATTATTAGTTTATTTATTTTACACTTTTTAGTACCCATAGTAATAATTTGATTGCTATGTACTGTTTTGTATTGTTTAATAACATAGTTCCGATCAGTACTATTGGCGATCTTCTTGTACGGTCTGCCTTGGCAGACCACACAATAAGAAGAGCGATTCTGCAGCACGGAGGAGGGTGAGAGACCTACTGCCGTCATTTGTATTCATTGGTCCCCCACGATCGAGCTGTGGGGGTCCAATGAGTCCTCACAACCCACCGGCATCTGTCATTTCCCCATTTTTATGCTGTAGATGCATTAATCATGGCATCTAAACAGTTAATGGAGGACATCAGCATGATTGCTGATGGTCGCCATTAGCAGCGAGTCCTTGGCTAGTGATGACAGCCAGAACTCGCACACTATGAAGGGAGCTCAGGAGCTGTGCCCGCTTCACTTCACTTCTGCGCCATAAATGTACAGTGATTTGTGCCAAGTACCAGGCTGCAGCACTGTAAACTTACAGCACCCTAGAGGTTAAAGAGGTTGTCAGTGAACAAAAAAATAAAATCTTCAAAAAGAGCCTTAGGTGCTGTTATGTAAAAAAGAGAGAATACTTACCTGTCCCGATCCCCCGTTGCTGCAGTCCAGCTGGTTCCCAGTCATCTCAGCTTGTTCCTACTACTTTCTGTGACATAGCGACTATGCAGGAACAGGGAGAAGTCAAGACAACTGGAGCCGGCAGGACTGCCGTGGTGGGAGATCGGGGCAGGTGAGTATGGTTTATTTTTTTATTTACCAGCACTTTTCAAAACATATCTTCGCTCCAGGACAACCCTTGTAACAGACACCAAACTAATCCTGTGTGGTCTGATCCTGCATTCATACCTCCTTACATCTCCCCCTTACCAGATGTACAGTAATAGGAAGTAGTGGACAGACAGAGTCAGACTACACTGGGTTTGTTTGTTGTCTGTTACCATGGAGACAAATAGGTCTGTCCATGAGCTGTAGACATAAAAGTTTACCTTATTATCTTTTATTAAAGGAGCACCTAACCCAGTGTTTTCCAAACAGTGTGTCTCCAGCTATTGCAAAACTACAACTCCCAGCATGCCTGGACAGCCTTCATGCTGTAAAGGGAACCATTCCAATAATAGATTTTTATCTTTAAAAAAAAAAAATAATAATTTGTTCAACCGGTCATAGGCACCTACATTGTTACCTCGGGGACTGACCTACAAAATGGCGCCCCCTTCTTATTTTGTACCAGGACTCCACTTTAGGTCTGTTCAGAAAGTGTCCAGCTAAGTAGAGCAACAAATATGCATGAAATATTCACTCTCATCTATATTACTATGTATCTAGGATCTATATTTCCAGCACAAATACCTTCTTTCTGTTGTTCACTTGGTTTGTCATCCTGTGCTTTTGAACGGGCCTGTCCACACTGCGCATCATCTTCCTCCCTGAGTCTGTTGTGCTGGGTCTCTTCATCCAATCACTGCAGGCTGCTCTGTAACCCCCTCCTCTCTGATTTCATGCTGCAGTCTGATAGGACAGGAGTGAGCACAGAGGAGTGCTAGTCCCGCCCTCACTTCCCAGACTTTATTCCTGCCTGTGCTTCAGCTGGGACAAAGATTATGATGTTGGACAGGATTATGTTCTGGATGGTATGGGGACCCCTAGTGGTCTTTTTATAAGCCATGATTTCAATAAAAAGGAGAGAACATTTTTTTATGAAGTACCGTATTTTTCGCCCTATAGGACGCACCGGCATATAAGATGCACCCAATTTTAAAGGGGCAAAATCTAGAAAAAAAAGATTCTCAACCCAACAGTGATCTTCAACCTACGGACCTCCAGATGTTGCAAAACTACAACTACCAGCATGCCCGGACAGCCGTTGGCTGTCCGGGCATGCTGGGAGTTGTAGTTTTGCAACATCTGGAGGTCCGCAGGTTGAAGACCACTGGTATAGGAGGTAATACTCACGTGTCCCCGCCGCTCCGGACCCGTCACCGCTGCCCTGGATGTCGCCCTCCATCGCTCTCGCCGCGTCCTCGTGGTGTCCCCGACGCTCCAGACGTCTTCTTCCCCGGGATCCACGCTCTCCGTCGCAGTCATCACGTCTTTACGTACACCGCTCCTATTGGATGACGGGACGGCGTGCGCGACGATGTGATGACGAGGAAGGAGAGCCCCGGCCATGCAGGGGATCCCGGCACAGAGCAGACACCGAGGAGGCAGGTAAGGTCACTCCCGGTGTCCTGTAAGCTGTTTGGGACGCCTCGACTTCACCGCGGCGTCCCGAACATCTCGACTGAGCAGCCGGGTTAGTGTCACTTTCCCTTCAGACGCGGCGGTCAGCTTTGACCGCCGCGTCTGAAGGGTTAATACAGGGCATCACCGCGATCAGTGATATCCTGTATTAGCCGCGGGTCCCGGCCGTTGATGACCGCAGGGACCGCCGCGATAGGGGTGTATTCGCCGTATAAGACGCACCAACTTTTTCCCCCCCAGTTTTGGGGAAGAAAAAGTGCATCTTATACGGCGAAAAATACGGTATATTAGAAAAGTTAATGATTTGCCAAGATGTACAACGTATAAAATGTTTTTTAATCTGACAGCGCCCATTTAAGCTTGAACATTCCATATTCAGATAATTAAAAGGTAACTCTAATCGTGGTCCCGGAGGCAGGATATGTCCAGAAATATCGGGCCTACTTCTGATCCTGTGACTTACTGGCAGACTGGAGACGGAGCTGCCGGAAATCCTATACAAGTCTATGGGAATTCCGGATACTCTGTCTTCAGATCGCGATAGTCTGCCAGAAAGTCACGGAAACAAAAGCAACCCCGATATTTCCGGACATATCCTGCCTCCCTCCGGGAGTGGATTATGTAAATTTACTAATACTGTCTAAAACTATCTCCAGAACGGGGCCCATCTCTTACTTCTGAGCGCCCCCACCCCCACCTTCTAAGATTATTACCAGTCACAATCGCCAACCAATCACTTATCACAATGCAACCATGTTCCACTTCAGTTGGTGATTGGCTTATAGGGCTGTCGCCACCTTTGTGTCAGAAGGTGGTGGTCGGAGCGCTCAGAAGTCAGAGATGGACCCCATTTGGAAATTGCTCGGATCCCCCAAAATCAGACACTTACACCCTCAGGCCTGGTGCAAGGATTTTTGCCACCCTAGACAAAAGCTAATTTTGCCACCCCTTGACCCCCTTAACCCTGCCCATTGGCTCCTCCCAATGTATGGAGGTGCGCGCGATGTCAGGATGTTGGACGGACCTGACCTTTGCCCCTGTCTGCCTCAGAGGTGGCGCTGCGCTCATCCAGTAGGCTGAAAAATGATGATTATTATAGTACGGGTGGGGGTAGTGTGGTGGGGTTTTGCTTGATGGGCAGGTGCTTCGCATGGGCGGGTGCTTCAGATGCTGGCTAACTTTATTGCAGCGGGCAGAGCGGCATCCCCATCAAGAGGGCGCTCTAGGCAGCTGCCTATTTTGCCTATAGGCAGAGCCGGCCCTGTATACCCGATACTGTGCATAGGGAATATGTTTTATTAGCTTGATAGCCTCTTTATGGCAAGATTTTTTTTTAGGGGGGGGGGCTCAATCTTTTGAAAATTTGGCACAATTTAAGCCCTGCCCTTTTTTTTTTTTTTTTTTAGGTTGTTTGAAATATCTAGTGTATCTGAAGACTGTCTAGTCTAAGTTTAGACCAACTAGTAGGCTTACTTCATGCTAGGTGGAGCCCGGCGACAGCACAGCGTGAAATGCAAAAAAAAAAAATAATAATAATAAATAAAACAAGACGTTCTTAAAAAGGAAGCTGGCAGGTGGGTTTGAGAACTGAGCTTCTACTTAAGACACTTTTCGTCTCGTGTGTGAAGTGCGTCTGCTTCTCCTCTCAGCTCCTGACATTTCGCTGGAGCAAACAAATTTTGTGTGACTTTCCGTCAGGCCCGGCTCATTCACAC